>NW_027457998.1:200000-441343 GCF_050624435.1 Tenrec ecaudatus | reverse complement strand
ACCAATCAAACTCCTGCTGAGAAACAAAGGCAGGGGGCTATATACAAATGAGATGGGGGAGCTCTACTTGGAACAAGCATGTAGTGAGCCAGAAGACTCTCCAAGGCCAGCTCCTGAAGGAAAAGCACAGTGGAGGAGGGGAGTTTAGAGTTTTAGGCACGGACACGACGAAGGAAATGTAGGCAATAACAGATATGCATCAATTTCACAGCAACAGTCCTGAGTGTGCATCAGGGTGGGGTTGTGACTTTTGACAAGAAATGAGTTTTTCATAATTCTTCCTTCTAAATGTCTTCTGATTTGATGTGGCGATGTCTTTCTAGCACATTCTGGATCCTTGACCAAAGTCCTTCTGTTCCATGGTGACTTGAAGTTGGGAATGTCCTTTCTCTGCATGTTTGCCCAGCATATTTAGACATAACTGATAGCAGGTTGATGGAATGGTATACTTTTCTAGAAAGAAATGCATCCAAAGAGTATCAGGAAGGAAAATACAGAATAATTGTTGGCACTACATGAGGTATATGTATTTCATCATCGTGTATCAATACGTCATATCCCAGGGGAGGTTTCTTGGGTAAGTGTGAAATTTACAGTGTTACACAGGGTTAAGCTGGTTGGGCAGTGGTCTCACACAGAATGGCCAATGACTTTATTGTTCTTATTCTGAAATCTGATTCCTCTTGGCTAATTTATTGGTAGTAAATACATCCTTGTCACCAAAGATTAGCTACTAGATTAATAAAAATAAAATTTCCTTAAGATGGCAACTCTATTTCCATGTATTGTTGCTTCTATATTACTCTCTCCCCCTCCCTTCCCTCATCCTTCTCCCCTCCTCTTTCTTTCTTTCCTTCAGGATGTAGCAGCGATTGATAGACAGCCATGAGAAAAAATGTTCATACCATTTCATCTTCCATCATTCCTGTCAAAGAGCATACTGGGGTTTCTGTTAAAAATTAAAGAGCTTATTTGAGTAACAAAACAATCCAGGGGTTGGCAGTAGTACCTCCAAGGATTCACAAAGTACTGACATGAAAATAAATTTTCAGAGAGTATAAATACAGAGGATCCAGGAACTCCCAAGAACATTCTGATTGCTTAGCTATTTATAAAATTTGAGTAATTGCACAATTATATACATATAATATATAATTATATATATATGTATGTATATATATATATGTATGTGTGTGTGTGTATATATATATCGTTCCTGGTAGTGTGTTGTGAGAGGAAAGAAATACTTTTCTTAAAGACTTCTTGAACTATGATTAGTTTCAAAGGTCTGTTAAAAAAACACACTAAATATCATCAACAACAAAAACTGAAGTCAGGTCTTTTTCTTTGGCAGAAAGCCTCTCCTTACACCGAACATGTAGTTCTTTTGAACTCCTTTACAGAATTCAAAAGAAAGCAATAATGATAGGTAGATCAATTAAACACAATCAAATGTGGGACTACAGGAGCAGGGAAAGGAAAGGGGCCTGATTGGGAGAGGCACAAGACTGTCAATTGGAAAAGCTTACAAAATTGGGTCAGAACCCTCTGATGTCCAGTACATTCTTAAATGAAAGATTGTCTCACCCTGTGTTGGCCAGGGGACTCTCAGCAACCTCGCTCCATCTGACACTCCTTACATTGCTTTACATTGCAAGTCAGAGATCAGAAATAACTCAGTAGAGGCTGAGTGTATGTGAAGATAGAATCTGAGTTTAGCTGAGTATTTATTTTAAATACTTTCATTGGGGGCTCTTACATCACTTATTACAATCCATACATTCATCCATTGTGTCAAGAACCTTTGCATATATGCTGCCATCATCATTTTCAAAGCATTGTCTTCCCCCTTGAGCCCCTGATATCAGCTCCCCATTTCTTCCTCCTCCCTCCCCTGTACATCCTCCCTCACAAACCCTTGATAAATTATGGATTTTTATTTTCATATCTTACATTATCCTCCATCTCCCCTCACCCACTTTTCCATTGTTTATACTCCTCATAGAGGTTTCTAGATTGATCCTTGTGATCAATTCCCCCTTTCTCCTCCCCTAATCCTCCCAGTATCTCTAATCTCATTTTTGGCCCTGAGGGGTTTATCTATCCTGGATTCCATGTGTTTTTCCAGGCTCTTATCTGGAGCCAGGTGCATGCTCTGATCTAATCCAATTTCTAAGGTAGTACTGAGGTCATGATAGTGGGGTGAAAGAAACACCAAAGAGCTAGAGGAAAGTTGTGTGCTTCATCGGTGCTATACTGCATCCTGACTAGCTCATCTCTTCCCTGTGACCCCTATGTGAGGGGATGTCCAATTGTCTACAGATGGGCATTGGGTCTCCACTCCATGCCCCCCACCCCCATTCTCATTGGGTATAATTTTGTTCTGGGTCTTAGCTGAGTGTTAACTTCACTGAAAGCCCCATTTGAGGCTTTTTTTTCTGGCCAAGAATGTTGAAAGTATCATGAACTCGAGAGAGAGGATCTTGAAGAATTAATCTACTGTTGTTTTGGTAGAAATATAAATTAGTTAGGAGAATGTTATACTTTGTTCACCTGTAACTTAGCAAGAAATGCTCCATAACTCCAACCCCAAGTTAACCCCCTCCACCTTGTCTCACTGATTCTCCCATGACTGTGTGCAGGAGCAAGTTATCATGGGTACTAGCTAAGCCAAAGACTTATCTCAGTGCATAAAGTTCTCTCTCTCTCCTTGGCATTAACTGGCGCCTATATATCCGGCCTTTCTCACTGATATTTAGGGCTTTAGAAATGGAAGCTCTGAAAAAAGAGCTTACTTAAAACAAAATTATTTTCATAGTTTGTAGCTTTCATTCCAAGATTTATGTCTGTCTTAAAAAACTGTTTCACTCAGTCTATGTGTATGTTAGGCCAGGGTGACTAGAGAAATAAACCTAGTGAACTCATATATGTTTAAGAAAGGAAGTGGTGTTAACAAACCCAGGGACAAGGGAACAACAAGGAATCCAAAATCAGTGGCAAGGAGGATTTAAGATGCTTGGTAGGGATTGATCAATGACAATGTAACTGAGAGGAATTACTAAAACCAAAATGGAGGCTGAGCATGATAGTGGGGCAAGAGGAAAGTAAAAGGAAATAGAGGACAGAGCAAGGAGGCAAAGGATAATTATAGAGATCTCAATGCAGGCATGCATATATGTATATATATATTTATATGCGATGATGGGGAAATAAATCTATGTGCATATATTTATTAGTTTCATATTAAGGTAGCCAATTGACATTGGACCTCCACTCAAGTACTCCCTCAATGCAAGAATACTTTGTTCTATTAAACTAGCAATCCATGATGCTCACCTTCCAACACTATCACTGAAGACAAATGGGTGCTTAATTAAATGTGGTGAAGAAAGCTGATGGTGCCCAGTTATCAAAAGATATAGTGTGTGATGTCTTAAAGGCTTGAAAGTAAACAAGCAGCCATCTAGCTGAGAAGCAACAAAGCCCACATGGAAGAAGCCTACCAGACTGTGCGATCACGAGGTGTCAAAGGGATCAGGGACTAGGCATCAAAGAACAAAAATTCATATCATTGTGAATGAGGCGGAGTGCAGATTTGGGAGCAAAAGCCCATCTGTAGGCAACTGGACATCCCCCTACAGAAGGGTCTTGGGGAGGAGAAGAGTGCAGGGTGCAATGTAGCAAAGATGGAACATACAATTTTCCTCTAGTTCTTAAATGATTCCTCCCCCCATCTTATCATGATCCCAATTCTACCTTACAAATCCAGCTGTACACTGGTACAGACAGGAACTGGAAACACGTGGGATCCAGGTCAGATGATCCCTTCAGGGACAATGGGAGAGAGGGGTGATACTGGGAGTGTTGAGGGATGGTGGAAATTTAAAGGGGAACCGATTACAAGGATCTATATATAACCTCCTCCCTAGGGGATGGGCAACAGAAAAGTGGGTGAAGAGAGATGTCAGACATTGTGAGATATGACAAAATAGTAATAATTTACAAGGGTTCATGAGTGAGGCAGGAGTGGGAGGGAGGGGAAAATGAGGAGATGATGCTAAGGGCTCAAGTAGAAAGCAAATGTTTTGAGAATGATGTTGGCAACAAATGTACAAATGTGCTTGACACAATGGATGGATGGATAGATTGTGATAATGTTGTATGAGCCCCCCCCCAAATGATTTTTAAAATAAAGATAGCTAGTGTTTTTCTAGAAATATGTCCACTTATTCTAAATTTTCAAATTCACTGTTGTGATCTTCATAGTTTTGGTTCTGTTGTGATATTGGATTTTTTATTTCTTATTCTTTATATTTGCTTTTCCTATTCCTTTTACTTTAATTAGTTTACCAGTAGTTTGTCAAAATTTGTTAATATTTTTAAAGAATTAACTTGTCTTATGGATTATTTCCCTGTTCCTTTTCATTTATTTCTGCTCCATTCTTTAATATTTATTGCCTTCTTATGACTGATATTTTACATAGCTCTTTTTGTTCTAATTGTTGAAGGTGTTGTGTTACCATACTGACTTTGCTCTCTTTTTTGATATCTTCATACATTGTTCACAACAAATGTTCTTAGTACTGCTTCTGCTGTGTACCAAAGCTTGTGGTATGCTTATTTTCATTTTTGTAAGGAATTTAAAACCTTAATCCCTTAATCCTACCATTTCCAAGCAATTTAATGCACACAATTTCTCATTTTCCATGTTAACTTTTTATTCTTTTATCTTCCTATTGTTTATATCTAATTTCATAATGTTGTGAAGTAAAAATTTTTATTTATAATATCACAAATTAAAAATTATTAAGCCTTCATTGTAGCCTAACATGTGGACTATTCTGAAGAATGGTACATATGAACATGAGAAGAAGATACATTGAGGTTTTCCCGGATAGCATGCACCCTATATGTCTAAGAGGTCAGTAATTATAGTATTTAGTTCTTCTGTTACTGTATTGATTTATTATCTAGTTGATCTTTTGAGTTGTTCTGTAAAACCCAGTGAGGTGTATTTAACTCTATTCCTGTAAAATTATGTATTTCTCTCTTTAAGTCTATAAGAGTTTGATTAATATATCTTGAGGGTCTGCCATTGAACGCATATATATTCATTAATATTTTTTTCTTCTTGCTCTTTTGTTCCTTTTATCATATGATGCCCTTATTGGTCTCCCATTAAAGATTTGGTCTTGAAGTATATTTCACTATTAATTTGTATAGCCAGTAACAGATTTCAAAATTGTCATTGGTTAATATTGCTATCCTTGTTTTTTATTGCCATTTTCTTGATGTATTTTCTTCGACCTTTGATTTTTAGATTCTATTTCTCTTTATGTCTCAATTGTGTTTGTTGTAAGCATAGATTTATGGATCAAGTTTCCTTACCCATTGTGCTTCTCACTGCCTCTTGAGAGGTACATTGTATCCATTAACATTCCATTTCATTATTGATGTGTATGCATTTATTGCTGTCATTATGCATTGGGTTGTCTTTATGGTTCCCCCGCCCCTTTGTGGAATTATTGTTTTTTTCTCAATTTTCTTGCCCTGAGTTCATTTTCTTATGTTTTCTCTTAATTTTTGTCTTTTTTGGGTTATTATTTTGTAAGGCTTCATGCTTTGCTCTTGCTGTTTTTCTTTTGGATTAGCTTTATTTTTTCTTCTTCATTCTTTCCATTTTACTTGAGAATCTTGTTAATAATTATATGATTCCAAACAATAATATTGCATAGAAAATCTTTTCTGGATCATTCTAAGGGAAATTTTTTGAATAAATATCTATTTTTGAGTATTCATTAGGATGAAAACTTTCAAGATACATCAGAGGGTGTGAAGAAAATTTCCACTCAGCATGAGAATATTTTCTTTTTGCATTAACTATTTCTAACTTTGACAACAAATGGCCTAGTTAGTATCCTGGAGTGAAAACAGATCTCATCAATACCTATTATTCTGAAGTCTGCCTTTGGATCAATGGTGACAGACAGACAAAGCCCATTCCAATGAAGAGAAGGCAGATTCCAATGCAGGAAGTTTCCCAAGAGCCACTGTGCACGGTGTCCCTAGAGAGGTACTGACAAGTTTGGGAAACCACAGCTTCTGAGAGGAAAGCATCACTGACTACATTCCCTGGCATCTGCTGAAAACATGGCCTAAAGAACATTTTGAGAAATCAGTTTGCAATTTCCTCCTCTTGTGACACATTTACTATCCTTTGGAATCAAAGATGTCTTCCAATGAGTGCTTCCTTCGTTGTGACTCCAATGAATGATCTTTCGAATGACTCAACCCAACAGACAGGTCATTCAGTTCACCTGTTCCCAGTGGCAGGGGTCTCTCTGTGCCTGGAACCTTTGTTTCTGCATACAGGGAGACAATGGGTAGCAAGCATCACTAAGGACGTGTCAGAAATTTAGCCCCAGAAGTCACCACCATTGTTTTCTCAGACATAGAGATCATTAGTCATTCACTGCCAACAGTGCACAGAGAACAATGCAGAAGGAAATCTTCATAGACCTGACCCTGGACTGTAGGAGGTCACTGAGTTCAGTACATTTGAAATCATTCATTGCACGCATGAATCTGGACATGCCTGTATTTTATTGTCAATAGGTTTTGAGTAACAGATAGGGTGAGAATTATCATGATAACCTATTTTTCAAGAAGGAAACTGGGTTCTATAGGATGAAAATGAACTCTTAGAGTCACTTTACTATTTGTATTGCACACAGAGAATGCTAATTTCTCCTTCAGGTCGGCAGTGAGGAGAAAATTTAGAGAGTAAGAAAAAGAAAAAAATGTCCGTCGACATGCTGAGAGATGAAAGACGGAAGGAACCCTGATTCCAAAAGGAAATGCTCCATCATCTATCTGTGCCTGTCTAGGGCTGGATGTGCGCACTCAGTGAGTTCTGCGCGCCCCCTGCTGCCCAGTGTCTTCCCTGCAGGGGAGGTTTGTGTCTGGGCTCACACTGACTTCCCCTCACTGTGTTTCCATTGCACAGTAATACATGGCCGAATCCTCAGCAGTCACGGAGCTCAGCTGCAGGGAGAACTGATTATTCGATGTGTCTCTAGTGATGGAGAGTCTGCTTTGGAATGATGGGTTATAATTTGTACCGCCACTAGAGCATATCCATGCCATCCACTGCAGCCCTTTCCCTGAGGGCTGGCGGATCCAGTGCCAGCAGTAACCACTGCTTGTGATGGAGAAAACAGAGACAGTGCAGATGAGGGACAGCTTCTGGGAGGGCTTCACCAGTCCTGGACCCGACTCCTGAAGCTGCACCTGGGACAGGACACCTGCAAACAAAAACAGATGGTCCCCATTATTCACTTGAGTTCACAACCATCCCCACAGACCCAGGTCAGATATCTGAATCTCCCACCTTGGGGAACTGTCAGGAGGCACAGGAGAACACACAGCAATAGCATATTTAGAACACAGCTCTGCATTCCCAAGAGACCTGAAGGCCTGTCTGAAGAGAACTGATAGCTTTCCTGCCCAAGGGAAATTTATCCTAGTGCCCGAAGAATGATTTGCATGTGAGCGAGCACTGTCTTTATAAACAGAAAGTGATAGAGACCAGACAACCCTCTACCTCCTGAGCCCATGCTAGGGTAACTGTGTTTGAACTCGTATGCATGTTAGTCTATAATGAGAGAGCACTTGACCTAAGCGGTGTGTATTAAAGATAAAAGGAAAACCAAGTATTTCTGAGCTCAATATTCTCTCCCTCCAGCCCCTCAAAGTCTCTGCCCTGCCTTGGCCTCCTGTATGTCCTGTGCCCCAGAGAGTGGACAGGCTATCATTTGTTGAAAACATCAGGTGGACACCAGGGTATCTTCATCACCCACGCTCTCCAAACACCTTTTCTTTCCAAACTAACACTTCCTTATCAACCTCCTCAAAGTCTTCTGGGGTTTTCTTTGAGCCACTGCCATCACCAACTCCAGCACTCCTACCAACAACACGTCTCAGGTTTTGATAACTAAGGCCAATCTCAGTGTAAATAAAGAGATGCCAGTGTCATAGGGTCTCAGGGAGGAGGTTTCCAACTGGAGAATGTGGACCCCAGAAAAGAAAAGTTTCAACTCTATAACTTCTAATCGATGCAAGACTGTGAGATGTCAGTCACTTGGTTTTCCAGAGCACATCCAAAATTAGGGCAAAACCTGTCAGGAGTTCAAGTGTAAAGATACAGCAGAGAAGTGAGTGGAAATTCAAGTTATCAGGGGGGCAGAAAAAGAATAATGATATTTCAGGTTTTGAAAAAAAGACACCTGCTTGAGACTCAACAGGCACCCTGGATTAAAATAAGGTCTATTCAGGCAACTAGTCCTCAAAATTTAGGGGACAACCATGCATACTGTTTTAAATGCCCCTTTCCCAGGGGATTCTGTTCTATATGAAATGTGAGCATTTCCAACCAAAATCATCCTCTTCATTTGCACGCTGGGCACAACCCTCTGAAAACTACTCAGAGATCTAAAGCTTGTGTTTATTTCCTAGACTCAAGGAAAATTATTCACCTTAATGCCTATGGAATCTGTGGGATTGTCTCTAGACATGCAGTTTACAAAGCCATTCCCCATTCAGATTCCTTCCTCATTTCTCTCCCTCATATCATAGATTATTTCCCCCAGATTAGGGTTGGCCATATTAATTTTCTGGTCAGTTAGAATATCTTTAAATTTCTACATAAATATTTATTTCAACACTGTGAAAATCTGAGCATAAGATTATGGTCACCTGAAATTCTTTGGCCCAGAATTTGCAGAGGGATATTAGCCATAAGATGATATTGCTGCACATATACTTGACAATACAAATTAAATAGGAAAACTTAAAAAGAAAAACAACCTATCACTTCCTCCCACACAAGCATCAGAAATCCCAAACTCGAACCAGACACCAAAGACTATAGCTATATTGGTGAGAATATGATGGCATGTTCAATGTCTTTGCCATTAGGGAATTGTAAAGTATAACAGTGACATACCATATTGTTTAAATGAATGAATCAAGCAAACATAAAGGGCAAACTAATGATGCCTTATGTTGTTTATTGTTTTGATAGTTGTATAAAAGACACAAAATCCTAAAGTTCTCTAAAATCTGGTCAGCTGTTTTAATTTTGGTTTTGTGTTTTAATGCACTGTGGTCTTAAATAAGTGGTAAAAGAGTTTGATGATTTTCAAAGTATCTGTTGAGGACTATTATAGTTAGGCTTGTGTCAACTTAGCGGGGTAGTGTGCTTAGTGGTTTGGTAGTTGGCACCTAGTAATTCCTCATCATGTGAAAGAACACAATTCAATCAATTCCATAATGGGGTCTGCTGTGCATAGCCAAGCAGTTGTATGATTAGGGTAGAGTGTACCTCCCTTACTCAGGACACAGCTCTGAAGCAACTGGAAAACAAATATTCTGTGTGAATGTGATCTACTTCCTTTATAAACAGATTGGTAGGGAAACTTGTTCGTTTCCATCTGGGTTTGGATCCTGCATCTGGGCTCTTCAAGCTCTAGGTTTTGAATTTGACCGAAAGCTTGAAATAACCCCCGCCAATCCTGAGAGTCCACAGTGGCCTGGTATCTGACATGTGATCTGACCTTGAAGTAATATACATCTTCAATAACAAGTATGACTTGTTTTTATTTACCTGCCTTTGAAACTATCATCAAGTTGTGCTCCAGCCTATTGTAGATTTATCAGCCCCTGAAGCTACATAAGTCAGGAGAAGCCTAACTAAGACTCGAGGACTTAGAGTCAGAATGGAGGTGCCCACTTCTACAACTGCATGAGCAGTTCTCTTTATCTCTCTATGCAGCTCTGGTTTTGTTCTTCTAGTGACCTTATCCTTACATAGATGTTGAATGTTATCACATTGGATTTATCATTCAGTTTAGAAATGGCAAGATTTAGAGTCACTGAGTTTTACAATAAATACCGTGACATGCTCCTCCATTTATTTCTGTTATATTTCATTTACTACAATAATATTTTAAATTTTATATGGGGTTTTAAATATTTATATTGTATAATCTCTTATACCTTTCATTTTATGAAGCACATAATCTTGCTTTTTATTTTCCAAAAACCATTTTTGGGTGTGATAATGCAGATATCATATAATTCCATAGCTCAATCACATCAAGACATATTGTACATTTGCTACCACAGTCAGTTTCAAAATATTTTCTTACTTCCTAAACTCTTTAATATCAACCCCATCTTACTCTGTCTGTCTCCCATAGCCCCACCCCACCATATCCTTCAGGAACCCTATTTTACTTGCTGTGTCTATAGGTGCATCAATCCCAGGTTTCATATTCTGAGAAAAACAGAAAAGATAATAATATAAATTCAGTAGGGTTACCACCAATGACAAAATACATCTGAGTAGAGTATACCCAATATGAAACAGAGGGAGAGAGAGAGAATGTTGAAAACCAGATCAGGTCTGGCTCATGGCATGGAGGAACTTGGAGCTGTGTGCCGGGCGCTGGGGTCACGCTGCGTTGCTGACCAGAGGCTAGAGCCCCTCCTCTGCCCATGGCGGAGTGGCACCCAAGCTCCTGACAGGGGACTGAGGCGGCTAGGGACGTCGGGGCTCCGGAGCCAGGCACTGGGCCTGCTTTTGCAGCCGCCTCAGGGGCCAAAGAGCACGAACCCGTTCATGCGCGCGCAGGAGGAGGCCTGGCGGCGCCGCAACAAGACTGTCCTCACATACGTGACCTCGGTCGCCATGGCCATGCTGGGGGCGTCCTACGCAGCGGTGCCCCTTTATCGGCTCTATTGCCAGACTACTGGACTTGGAGGGTCAGCTGTAGCTGGTCATGGATCTAACCAGATTGAAAACATGGTGCCTGTTAAGGATCGCATTATTAAAGTAACCTTTTTTTCTTTTTTAAACATTTTATTAGGGGCTCATACAACTCTTATCACAATCCATACGTATACATACATCAGTTGTATAAAGCACATCTGTACATTCTTTTCCCTAATCATTTTCTTTTTTTTCTCCTCTTTTCTTTTTTTACATTTTATTAGGGGCTCATACAACTTTGTCACAATCCATACATATACATACATCAATTGTATAAAGCACATCTGCACATTCCCTGCCCCAATCATTCTCAAAGCATTTGCTCTCCACTTAAGCCCTTTGCATCAGGTCCTCTTTTTTTTCCCCCGCTCCCTCCCCATTCCCCCCTCCCTCTAAAGTAACCTTTAATGCGGATGTGCATGCAAGTCTCCAGTGGAACTTTAGACCTCAGCAAACGGAAATAGCAAACGGCACTGGCATTTTACAAAGCTAAGAACAAGCCAGTCATCGGGATTTCTACATACAATCTTGTACCATTTGAAGCTGGACAGTATTTCAATAGAATACAGTGCTTCTGTTTTGAAGAACAAAGGCCTAATCCACAAGAGGAAGTAGACATGCCAGGGTTTTTCTATATTGATCCTGAATTTGCTGAAGATCCAAGAATGGTGAATATTGATCTCATCATTCTTTCTTATACTTTTTGTTGGAGCTAAAGATGGCCATAAATTGCCAGTTACAGGTTATCATTGAAGTCAGCAACTAAATCTGCGTCCCATTTGTGATTTTTGAGAAATCATGTGTCTGACTTCTCAGAGATGAAATATTTCTACTATGTCGTATTTAATTATTGTGTACTGGTGATGGTTCAGCTTGCTTCCTTCCATGCCTGGACATCTTAACCACATTTAAAATCGAGAAAACAGGTTTAGCTTTTACCATAAGGAATCCACTTAAAGAGTGTCTACTTAAGAGTGACTGCCACCAAACTCTTAAGAGCTTGATAGTAGTAAGTAACTGTTTAGCTTTATATATATATATATATATATATATATATATATATATATATATATATATATATATATATATATATATATATATAGAGAGAGAGAGAGAGAGAGAGAGAGAGAGAGAGAGAGAGAGAGAGAGAGAGAGAGAGAAAGAGACTTAATGGTACGGTTTAATTCATTAGATTGCTTCCAAATTTTGGCCCTTCATACTTGTATCATTTGAACACTTGATGTTTATTTTTGGCTGTGCACCAGACTCTGAACAGGTTGATTATTAAATCTCTCAAACCAGTGGTGTTACCTGCCTTCAGTGTGAATAGTCATTATTGTTAGTCCTTAACATGAAAGAGGTGTGTTACTTGCTCAAAGATTGCATGTTTTCTTCAAATTCTTATTTGTTTTACTTTTAAGATCTAGGACTGCTTTATATTGATTGTACCATGTAAATAATTAGGTTGCAATTGTGGTACCATGAAATCTCTCTATATATATGATTAACTATGATAGTTACAAGTCCTTCAATGTTAAAATATGTGTGGGGTTGTATACATATACTGATATCGAAAGTCTACCTGTAAACAAACTCTAAAGACACATTAAATTATTTTAATAGTTAAGAAAAAAAACCAGATCAGACCCAACATGTACCAGTAGGGGGGTTAACTGAAAAAGTTTTAACCATTCAAGCCAGGTTTATCAGTTTGATCTACTATAATCATCTCTCCAATGCAATCTGATTAGTAACCAGGTGATTCCCATCCCTCTATTATGGACAGAGGGTAATCACCTGAGGTTTATTGCCTCGGTAGATCTCATAAATGTATCTTGCCTTTAAACATGTATCTTCCATTCTTTCTAAAGTTTAGAATAGTGTTATCATCTATTTCCTTTGAATCTGGTGACCCTAGAAAGGGACAATGCTATTTCTACTTTATCCTTTCTTTATTCTGTGAACACAATGATATCCCATCAAGATAATGAGGGGTTTATTGCTCATTCCTCAGATATATTAATGTATTTCCTTAACACTTGGAAACTTGACTTGTATTCACGCTAAAAGCTGCTCAGGTCTCATTCAAAATCACTAAATTTTAATGATATACCATGAAGTGTGACAATTTTATTTTACCTCACTTTCCCTATATATATTATCATTTATTTTCATAATATATTGAAAGCTGGTGTGTATTATTGTTAAAAGCTGTTCTCATCTCATTTAAAATCACTAAAGTAAGCTTTAATTGTATCAGATGAATTGTGATGATTTTATTTGTATAAAGCCTTTATTATTTATTGGTTCTACATTTTTCTGCTTACTGATAACTATTTAGCTTTTCTTTTATAATTGTGATTTGTGTTTATTGAATTTCTGGGGTCAGGCATGGATAAAAATCCAACTGCAGTCTCCAAAACGCTCTGTGCCATCAGACACACACTGGGAAGTGGCCCACTGAAAGGGTAGTGGCAGCTCCCAGACTTCTGTGAAGCAGCAGGGGCCCAGAAATGCCAAACCCCACTGTCCTGCTGGGCAGAGTCCTGGGTGTGGTGTCTGAGAGGAGTGCTTGGGGGCTGTCTGCTCAGGAATGATGTCTCTGTCCACTTCCATAGGTGAATCCTCATTGATGCTGAGAGACAGCGGCATGGAGTCTGAACCCTGCCATTCCCGGCTTTTGCTCAAGGTTCCTCCAGATGCCCACCCCAGTAAAGCCCCTAGTTATACTGCCAATCTCTTACTGAATCTGTTCTAGACCACGTGGTACACAGGGTGGAAGCTCTTGTCAGTTTTTCCCTGTGATCTGTTATCTCAGGCACAGAGAGAAGAATCAACTCTGAAGGTGCTGAGCTAAACTGGGAACAAGAAGAGAATGTATAATTAGGAAAATAT
Organism: Tenrec ecaudatus; assembly: GCF_050624435.1. Lineage (NCBI taxonomy): Eukaryota > Metazoa > Chordata > Mammalia > Afrosoricida > Tenrecidae > Tenrec > Tenrec ecaudatus. The sequence goes on along the minus strand of NW_027457998.1, from coordinate 427,617 downwards.
AAAATATTGGAAATAGGACTTCATTTTTAAGCCTCATCCTGGAAAGAATACAAAAACACATATAATCAGATTTTCAGTGGTTTATTTTTGTTGTTTTGTTGTCTGGTTGCATACTGTTGCTTTGTTTTCCTCTGTCTTGTTTTCGTGCATGTTAGTGTCTCCACAGGTCTGTCTGAATAGGACAGGCTGGATGAACTATCTGTAGGGAATAAAACTGGACCGACAGTTCTGGGGGGACTTTGGGTGGGGGGATAGGGGGGTAAAGAAGTAGTGTTAACAAACACAGGGACAAGGGAACAACATGGGACCCCAAATGGTAGAGAGGGGGGAATGGCAGGCCTGGTGGGGAATGATCAAGGGTAAGGTTGTGTAGACAAGAGGTATACTCTAGCCCAGGTGGCAACGAGGCATGGTAGTAGGGCAGGAGGAAAGTCAAGGGAGATGGAGGAAAGAGCTAGGAGTCAAAGGGCATTTATGGAGGTCTAGACAAAGACATGTACATGCAAATATATATAGGAGGATGGGGAAATAGATCGATGTGTCTATATTTATAGGTAAAGCCCTGTCTATTAAACAACTCTTCCCCCCTCCTTGCTCTGCTGTGTCTCTACACGTGAAGTCATGACACCTGACTGGTCTGCACTCTTCTGAACGTTCTCTGTCAAACAGAGTCTCTCTTCAGAATCTTGCATTTCTCGCAGAGTTAAAACCTTGTCTTGTCTAGGGACCAACTTTTCTAGTTGGCAACTTCTTCCCTGAAACACGGTGGCACTTGACTCACTTGACTTACCCTGAGGTTTTCCTTAGCAATCAGGCACTGGATGAAGTGATGGTGTTGCTTGTAAGAGTGGTGGGGTTTGTGATGATCTTGGCCAAGGTGGGGAAAGACCTGGCTGATGAACATTAGTAGGGAGTCAATGCCAACTGCAGACATCCTGCCAGAGGCCTCAGGGCATATGTACATTAATGAAATACAGGGACAAGAGTGAAGGGCAGTCTCTGGTCGAGCTTACCGCTGCCTGTCCTTAGTATCTGTTGGACATTGCAACAATTCACAGAGCCCAGAAACATGAGGAAATCTACTCATGGGAGGAGTGGGTGGAAAAAGGCACTGGATGGCATCATGGAAGAGGTGGATATTTGTGGGATAACCAATCCCCAATTCCTTGGGACAGATCTAGTATTAATTCTTCTAAAACATTTATTTACCACATATGAAAATGACCAAGGACATTGAGAAGGTTGATTAAATGGCGTCAGTGTATAAAAAAGCAATGTGTTTGGAGAGTGTGGGGTAATGAGGACACTGTGGGGTGAACCTGATGGTTTCAAAGAACTCTATACTGCCCATCCTCTGATGCACAGGATATATGGGAGCCTCAGTCAGGGCAGGAGCAATGAAGGGCTGGAGGGGAAGAATACTTGGCTCAGAAATGCTGGGCTGTCCTTTGACCATGCACAGACACCTCCTAGAAAACGTGCTCTCTCATTCAAAACTAACACACAGATGAGTTCAAAAGAAGAATTGCCCTATGATGGCCTCAGAAGAAACAAAGGAGCCTCTATTTATAAGCACAGGGCTTCCTCCTATGCAAATCATTCTTCAGGCAGTAGGTTAAAATCCCAGCCTTGGGCACTGAAGGCTATCAGTTCTCTTCTGACAGGGCTGTGGGTCCCTTGGGAAAGTACAACTGTAGGCTAAAGATGCTTGTATTACAATTAAATAAAACTATTTAATATGCACCTATAAAATTCTGACACGTGGATTTTTAAATGTTTGTGAGGGGTGGGGACAATTTGCAATCAAAACGCAAGGCAAACAGTGGACAAGATGTTTGCTCAAGTGAAGCACCTCTCCTTACTCTGCACAAGGTAGCACAATGCTCCAGGCCCTCAAATGTGTCCTCCGAAAACCATCACTTGTTTAGTCCTGATTCCCAGCCAGTGTCTGAGGATGTCCAGGGCATTAAGACAAGCCAGGTTTTGAGATACACAGGACAGCTCCGATGCACAACTATGGCTTGAGGACACTGTGATGTGATTGCTAGTTCATGCTGGACTGTGCTGACTTTATGGAAATCCCAGCCACCCTTTCCTCTCAAAACCCTTACTGGACACAGATTTGCATCATAGCTGAGAGATCCCTCATCTTTGCCTTGTCCCCTCTGTGTGTATCTGACTCCATTTGTGTCCTTCTGCACTTTAGAAATGGGAGCCCGTTTCCTCACCTTACAATGCAAAATTTATAATTGAGCAGTTGATACAAACCCTGACATCGTGAAAATCTCCAATGGAAGCTGTAAGATGGAGAGGAAGCCAGTTCTTAACTCCCCTCCACACTGTCTGCCAGACTGAGTCCTGTGAATCAGAGTCCTGAGCAATCCCTGAAGTCCATACCTCCCTTTAGGGAGGTTTGTGTACAGATTCTTACACATTCCCTTTTCCGTGTCTCCATTACTGAACTAGATTGAGGCTGTCCATTTGAAGATAAAAAATGTTCTTGGCTTTTCTCTGGTGACTGTCAATCAGGAATTCACAGTGTGTAGGTAGGATATGGAATAACTATTACTCACTTCAGGCCCTTCATGGAATTGGCTGATGACAACCATGCCATCACTGCTGGGGAGGGGTCCACAGGGTGGACTGCAGAATCTCAGAAGGGCCCTAGTCTGCCTCAAGTCTCCCAGAGCCACCAGCTGCATTGGACCATGCAGACACAAAGACATCCTGATCAGGAAAACCATCACACATGGTTTCACTCTCTTGTTCAACACCTTTTCTGTTCACTTTTAATATTGCCACAAGGGCATCTTAGGTCAGCAAAAATTCCACTGTGACTTATGTATAATCTTAGCTTTCCAGTAAATGGGGAGAACTGGATATCCTATGGGGTGTGTCCTCTCTCCTAGAGTTGAATACCTTTGCTAGTCTGGTTTTCATCAGCAGAATAACGTGTCATTGTGTGTGTAATATACTATGAAAGTAGCTGACGGCAGAAATAGTGTCCTGGAGGAAGTAGCTGGCAACTAAATCTGTGGGAAAATATGATTTATTATTATCACATTTAACTGTAGTGTTAAGTCACACAAGAAACCAATAGAAACAGAGGACACCATATGATTCCCCCCCACCCCCCAGAATATAGGCCCTCTCATCTATAATATACAAATACCGAGATGTAGAAGTTAAAGACTCCAAAACAGGAAGTTATGGTCTCATGTGGTAAACTATAGCAACTGTGGGGGAAACAGATGAGGTAAAAACAGAAGAAGGTCGATCCTGGAAAGAGAGCAGAAATTTCTCCTGGACCCATATTGCCCCTGAGGGAGAAACGTGGATGTTTGTAAGGCCACACCTCAGACCTAGGTTCACAATGTTTCCCTAAGAATGACAGAACTTCAGTTAATTACCTCTAGCTTTAGCGGAGCTCCAGACAAAACTTACACTCATCAAACACAAGAGTGCTGGAATCCACCTGAGGGTGCTAAAATGGTAAGTGCAGAGTTGTTTTCTCCCTTGTCAGACCAATGCCAAGAGAGAAAGAAAATCAACAGCACATCAGTAGAGGCTGGAAGACCTTGGCGTCCAGAAAGTAGAGAACCTCAACAATGATAGTCCTGAATTGAACCTCTAATTCCATTCCCTCCTCTGATCTTGGTTTTACCATTCGAAATCATGTGATCATACCTTGAAACTCATGAATTTAGAATAGCAATCAGCTGTGCCTCCCACGTTGGAGATTTTAAGCTTTAAGTTCAACACAGTAGTTTGGTTCCTTTGAGAACACCATCACAGGAGACTCTATGAAACTGAAGTAACGCTGGGATGCTGCTGAATGTCAGAAGCCCTTGCCATTTCCCAATTCCTGCTATATGACAACATGCCCAAATTTGAGTGGAGCCTCCTTTGTAGGTGTTTTTTGTTTTGTTTTTGCTTCATTGTTTTGTGTGCGTGTGTAATTGTGTAGTTACACTCATGTCTATGTCCTAATGTGCTTTGTGGTCTCTCTGGTACTTTTTTGGCATGTATAGCATTCTATTGTGTGCATGTATCAACGTTTCTATAATTTGAATAAGTGATTGTCATGAAACCTTACAAAGTGATGGAAGAATATACTGTGAAATTTTCAGTCAATAATGTTGGCACTTAATAGTGACCTTTTCCCAGTCTCCCATTTCCCCTGAGTCTGATTGGAAAGTATTTATCTGAGCGTCATGAGAACTCTGATGCAGGGACACCTGACAGAGTCATTTCCTGCCCTTAAGGGACAGACTGTTTGTTGCTGTAAGACAGACTATATTCTCCCATTACAATATACTATTTGAATTCACAGATACCAGAAGTAGGCACAGAACTAATATTCTTAAATTAGAGAGAGATTCCCTAGGGAAACAGATTTAGCAGAATCCGCAGATCCCCACAGGAAACCAGCCTTGAAGCTCCAGCTGCACCTGCTCCTGGGTCTGAGCCCTGTGCTCTGTGGGTCCTGAGCGCCCCCTGGAGACCACTGTCCTCTGTGCAGGGAAAATTTGTGTATGGCCTCTCACTGATTTGCGCCCATTGGGTGTCTCTTGCACAGTAATACATGGACGTGTCCTCAGCTTTCAGGCTGTCCATTTGAAGATAGAGTGTGTTCTTGGAGTTGTCTCTGGAGATGGTGCATTGACCCTTCCACCACTATTAATACCCGAGAACCCACTGCAGGCCCTTTCCTTGAGCCTGGTGGACCAAATTCATGCCATCCTTTTTGATGTTGAATCCAGAGGTTACACAGGAGATTTTCAGAGACCTCCCAGGCTTTCTCATATCGCCCCCAGACTCCACCAGCTGCACCTCACACTGACCACCTGCAAACAGACCCACATACAAACTAAATCACTCACCATCACACACACACACACACACACACAGTACGGTACACCACAATTACCATGTGAAATAGCCAAAATGAAAGCCAGTGTTGCTGCAAAATTCATGATGTGTCCTCTGGACAAGCTCCTGTCACGAAATGGTAACAGCAGAGACCCGGAAACTGGAATGTCCTCTGAGATCTCAAACATCAGGGGCTGTGGCTGGCTTATCAGCAGGCAGAGAGCTGCATTTGCATCTTCCCTGATATTTAGAAGCGATTGTGTAGAGATTATGGGCAACTCTTCTCCCTCAGACTCAGAGAAACACAAGCATTCTCAGGAAAATAGAGCTCTTAAACAGGTTCTGTACCAAGTATTTCTTTGTTGCACATTATTAAATTTTTTAAGAAAGTAACTTTCAAGTTATAAGCTTTATATGGCAAACACAACAGCCTTTGCCATCTGAGAGGTCACAGTGCATCCCCTCTCGTTCCCCTCAACCGCTGGATAGGCATGATGACAGTGAGCAGCTCTATGATCCGTTTCTTATGTGGGGACATTATTAGATTCTTTTTCGCCTTTCACTGTCCATAAAATCTGTGGAATGGTGTCTCTTCTCTGATTTCTGATCTGGGAGATTCCAGCCACCTTTCTTTTATCATGAGCATTAAAACTGGGTATTTATCACTTTAATTCGTCTTCTCTGTTTTTGTTTAATTGGGCTATTTGCTGTGCGCCTTCTGTGTTGTTAGGTGAGTTTTTAATATTTATTAGTTTCTACCCACCTACGCCTGCCCTGCTAACCTGAGTTCTCTCTCTGATTCTCTCCCACATGAGTGGACAGCTGTGCCCTCAGTGTGATTGAGCTCAGATGCAAGATAACTGATTTGTGGGTATTCTTCTGGAGTTCGAGTACCAGTTCCATAGGGATGGGAGGCTGTTTTCTGCTACTAGAATATATTGCTCACAACTACTCCAACCTCTTCTGCAGGTTTTGGCAGCTCCAGCTCTGGCATTCAGTAGTCACCAGAGATAGCAAAGTTTACGTTGAGAATCTGAGGGATTCATCAATCCTAGGCCCAAATCTTGGACAACTAGGAAGAGGGAAAATAATTACTGATGACAAGTAATGGAAACCTTATTATGTCAACCCATTTTGGGAATCTGGAAACTATCAGAAAGAAGTAACCACTTGGCAGAAGAATCTCCACAGGTAATTCATGACTACGGACAAGGTTTGTGGATCCTAGAGGACCCTGTCCATGACGTAATGTTTTCCACTAGGTTTGAGATTTTACCTGGAAATTGATGAGATGTTCTGCATTTTGGAAGCCCCAAGAATGAAGTAGAGACAATCCAATTCTTCTCAGAAACTGAGAAGAGAAAGTCTGACCCCCATCATCTTCTTTGTGATAACACCAATCCCAACCTCACTGTCATTAAGGTGATTTCGAATCACAGTGACTCTATAAGACAGAGTATATTTTCACATTGAAAAACACACTCAGCCAAAAGAAGTGTGAAACAAGTTAGCGACACCACTCTAGCTGAGAAAAAAGACAGGAGCAGCATGAAAGTGAAAGGGTCTGCTTTACTTGAATCAGGCAAGAACTAAACCAGAACATTCCTGAAGGAAAGCTCCTGGGGAAAAAAAAGGTGGGAGTGGTTTACAGATTTAGCCAAGGAAACAAACAAGTAACTGGGGTGTTCCAACATGCTGTGGCACCATCTCATATCCTAAGGGGAGGTTCCTTGGTCAAGCTGTGGAGTTTACATTGCCACACAAAGTTAAGCATGTTGGGGTATGGCCTCAAACAGAATGTCCAATGTTCTTAATTGTTCTTACACTGTAGTAAGATTCTCCTTAGTTATTATAATCACAACAAATATAATCTTGGAACAAAAATTAGTTATTGAAGATAACTTTTTCAATCCGTTGGTGTGTACTACATTTTGCTCAAATAAATAGTAAGTTTATTAATATTTATTGTTTGTTTTATTTCTTTTTAGGAACTTGATAGTGATTGGTAGACATCGATGGTCATGAAATGTACATATTACATTTACTTTTCTATTCTTCCTTTCAAAGACAAGCAAGAGCTTTCAGTAAATATCAAAGACTTTATTGAAGGAAGAAAACAATCTAGGAATGGACAATAATAATTGTAAAGAATCACAAAGTCCCACAATGAAAGACAATTTTCAGAGTTTAAATGCAGAAGGATCCTGCAACATAAAAGAAAATTTCAATCCTTTGAGCTTTATTTCACTTGGTTCAAACAGACAAGGCAATATCAAGGCCACTTATAAAGACTGAGTCATGTAACACTTTTTTTGTTTTGCTTTGACTTGAGCTATTGGGAGAGAGAGTGAATTCTCTTCCTGGCAGCTTGTTGTGAGAGGACCTGGAAGGAAGGCGGGTGTCTGGAGTCTTCATGAAGTATGCTGACTTTTCAAAGTCAGTTCAAAATAAACAGTAATCATAAACAACAACAAAATTGGAATCTGGCCAGCATCGTTTGGTCTTCTTTACATTGAATCCTAATACATAATGACCTCTGCAATCCTTGATCATCATCAGCAAGTGTTTCAAGTCCTCACTTTCAGCAAGCAAGATTGTGTTATCTTCATATCACAGGTTGTTCATAAGCCATAAGTCATAAGCCTTTTTCCAGGCCTGATGCCATATTCTTCTTCATACCAGTAACTAACTGGTATCAGGTCTGGGATCCATGAGCAGTTTGTTAATGCCACAGCACCACTGCTCCCCCAGGAAGTTTCTATAAAGCTGTTTCTTGAATCAAGTTGAATGCAGGCAACTGAATCAAGTTAGAAAGCAAGCAAAGATCATGGCTACTTCTTAGGAAGAAATTCTAGTAACATTGGGAATGGCCTTAATGAGGAAAAGGCCAGGACATTTGAGCTGATTTTTTTTTTCCTATATGACAACGCACCTGCTCAATCTTCAAGAGCTTCAAGGGCTGAACTCTGAGAATTTCATGAAGAAACCTTACGTCATATGCTGTATAGTGCTGCGGTTAATCAGAAGTTACACAGTGGGCCACTCCAGAGAAACTCTTACTGGTATGATACATCAGTGCTCCCATGTGGGGAGATGTCGCCCTGTCGTGCCAGTGGCCTGTGTTATTGGTTTCACGAACTGGGAGACAGCAGACACTCTGTTCTCTGGTGCTGAGTTGAGAGATGCTCTGAGACTCCTGCTCTGCAGCTGCATCAGGCTGAGGGTTTCTGCCCCTCTCAGGAAGGAGTTTCTCTCACTGTGTCTCTTGCACAGTAATACATGGCCGTGTCTGAGTCCTTCAGGCTGCTCCACTGCAGGTACATGGTGCTGATGGAGTTTTCTGTGGAGATGGTGACTTTTCCTTGGAAGGATGGGTTGTACCTGGTATCAGCATCACTAGGATAAATTATCCCTATCCATTCCAAGCCCTTTCCAGGTGTCTGCTTAATCCAGCCAATCCAGTTTCTATTAAAGCTGTACCCAGATGTCTTACAGGAGATCCTCAAAGACTCCCCAGGTCTCTTCACCTCTGCCCCAGACTGCACCAGCTGCACCTGAGCACAGACACTTGTGGAGATAGGATTGAGAGATGAGAGACTCCCTCTGCACACACATCCTCCATTCATCTCAAACCTGTGGTGATCCTGACCTGGGAGAAGAGCAATGAGGAGATCTAGGGTGGCAGACCCCATCTTGCAAGGAGGATGCAAAGGAATCACACTGAGTTCACCAGCTGGGTGATGAGAAACCTTCCCCTGTGGAGGTGGCCTGTGGGTCTAAAATGGATGTCTTCCACTTTGCATATTTCTGCCCTGCCCTACGTGTCAGACTCCTCCAGCCCTATAACCCTGGATACCCAGGTCTTGGGACTCCTGGGAGGGACAGAACTTAATCCTAGTAACATCCTGCAACACACACATGCAGAGAGAGAGAGAGAGAGAGAGAGAGAGGGCGGGGGCGGGGAGACAAGACTGGCACTAGCACTAGAACCTCACACACAGAGAGCTTTGAACTGTGACTCCACTTAGTGCATCTCTCATTCACACTCAGGCGAGAGTGGTTTCAAACCCAGTGTGAATCTGCAGCCCAAGGAGCCTGGGTCCCTCCTTACTGTCTGTGGGGAATGATGTCCATGATGGAAGGTACCTCTGTCTCCTTAGTGAAGACTTTGAAGAATCTCATCAACTGAATGACCCCTTCTAAATAGACTCTCAATAGACTCTCAGGTGTGTCCTAGCGCCCAGGTCTCTCCTGTACTTCCTGCTGCCTGAGAAGAGGAAACAAATCTCAGGGAATGTCAGCTTTACTCGGAGTGTCAGACAAATCTGTGCAGATTAAAGTCAAAGATGAGTGTGTCACTCTGAATACTCATGGTCAACCTGGCCCTTGTCACCGTCTCTCTGACAGGGTAGCTGTTTGTTAGAGAAGTTAAAAATCCAACATGGAGAATATCTCACCTTCATCAGTTTCACAATCTCATAAATTTCATAATCTGTCTAAACATTTCTCTGACCTACTGTGATCTAAACTAAAGAAAATCATCAGTTTGTTAACTTTTCTCTCTCTCAGGAGGAGGCCTTGGGGCTCAGGGACACAAGACTCGCTGAGATAACGGCGCACAAAGACAATGTCCTACATCTGGGCTTTGAGAGTAGTGACTGGGGACTTTAAACCACACTAGGTGCAGCTAATTGTTTCACCCTTTCCAGAGTGATGATCCTTGAAGACACAACGAAACCATTCATCCAATGTTGTAATGAATCATGGATAGGAGTCTCCTGATCTCTATGACCAGAAGAAATAGGTGGTGCCTTGCTATCAGTACCCACTTCTTTGGAAAAGATAGCGTTAGAAGGTCTTGGGTAGAGTGGGACAAAAAGTGAAACAATACACACACACAAAAGAATAATACAAAGACTAGGCTTCCTTGTTGGGTCGATTTGTGGAAGTCCTGAGACCATGGCTTCCAGCATCGCTTCAGGTGTGGGACTGAACTCACCCCTTGGAAAAACTTCCAGTCAAATAATTGACAAGCCTACCTGGGAGCAATAATCCTGGGTAGATACAATTACCTTAAAATTATCTAAGTTCTGTGATTAAAAGGGCAACATTTATCCAGGGGAACATTCAGAATATTTGGAAAGCAAAGGTAATTGTAACAGGAGTTTGTGTGTATTACAGTCAATGAAATGAAACAAGAGTGTATGAATAGTTGAATGAGCATTAATCTTGGTAAATCTTCCCACAATCCACAAGCAAGTGTAAAGATAAAAATAAAAAATAATATTAAAACGTTTCCCTTCAGTTCTCCTCTGATGGGGAGAAAGCACCTCAGGTTTGTGCACTCGGGGTCTCCCAAGAAAAGAGCAAGGACCCAGAGAAGATGTCCTAATTCCATGCTTCATTCTCCTCCCTCTGTTCTCTGGAGTTGACGGTTATGCTAAAAACATCTAAATCTTGGTTCTCAGAGACAGGAAGAGGAATAAAAACCATGACACAGGGGAAAATTGAATAGGGAGGCCCCAAATTCAGGAAGGAAACCTGTATATTGCTCCCCATGCACTGAGTCTTGAACTGGGTCATGTGCTGTTTGTCCCGAGACCCTATGCAATACATCCCAACTTTCCCTTCGTGGTGCTTACACTCTGGTCTCACATAGCTTCCCTGACCTACTTTTATCTGCATCACCACACACATCAAATAACTGATATGTTCCTGTTGTGGGGACCCAGGTACTTGAGACAATCTCTTGAAGAGTGAGTCATTGTTTTATAACATCCTTCCTCCTTATGACACACTGCATGTAGTAGTTTGTGCATTTAGTCTTCAATTTATCTCAGTATAGACAAGAGTGTTCTGTGAACACCATCTGTCTGGACTCAGCCCAAACCCCTGAACCTGAATGCACAATGACACTGGTGTCTGTTGAATGAGTTTCTCTTTCTCTCTGTCATCCATCTATACATATTCCTATCTCTGCTATCTTTCTATCTATTTATCTATCTATCATAAATCTATTAATTGGTCCATCAATCTGCTGAACTATTGATTTAGCTGTCAATTTTCTCTATATAGCCTGTCCATATCTTGTATCTCTCATCTATCTGTATTTCTATTAAATATCTATGTGTTTCTATTCGTTTCATGCTTCACTTTATTTCTGAAATAAATTCCAGCCTAACGGGAGCAATATGTTTTGTTTTTGGTTGAGTATGCTATATATTGGTCATTGACTCTAGTTTTCTAGACCCATTTATTTGTTTGTTTACTTATTAAATTCTTGTTGTTCTCATGACTTAAATTCTTGATGTCCTCATGGCTTTTTATTTAAATGTTAAGACCAAAATTGAAAATATTGAATTGAATTACTCCACTATTTGGTGGAGTTCGGCAATTATTTATTTGTTGTAATTAAAATATTAGCCAGAATTTGTATGGTGTATTTTGAAGGAATAATGTTATATTCTCACCACCTGTCTGTTAGTTCATCATACTGTGGTGGCTTGTGTGTTGCTGTGATGATGGAAGATATGTCACTGTTATATCAAATGCCAGCAGGATCACCCAAAATGAACAGATTTCATCAAAGCTTCCAGACTAAGACTAGACAATGCAGAAGGACCCCACTACCTTCTTCAGTGGAAGAAGCTTTGAAAATCTTATGCATACTTTTGAAGCATTGTTAAATACTGACAGCATAAGAAAAGGAATTAGGAAATTGTTGAAACTACTGTTAGAGGATGGACCCCTCATGTTCGAGGGCACTCAAAATGTGACTGAAGTAGAGCTGGTTTCTTGGAGGGGATTCAGCCATGAGGATGTAATTTGGGTAAAGGCTTTGGGAGTGGAGCTGTCAGGATCTTCCTTTGCTGCTGGGGCATGACTCAAGGTAAAGAGAAAGAGCCGCAAAAGTCTTCTAATGATCAAAATTGATAATTTGCATACTATAAATTTAGGAAGATTGGAAGGGGCAAAAGATGAAATGGGATACTTGAAGGTTAGTTGGTATTCTAGGCATTAGTGAGCTTAAAAGGACTTAAATGGTATTGCAAGTTGATCAGGAAACCATAAGATTTACTACGCAAAGAACAACACAATGAAGAGAAGGGGATGGCATTCATTGGCAGGAAGGATCTTGCTAAACACATCATGAAATACAGTACTGTTTGTGATAAGATCATGTCCGCCTTCAAGGAAATCCAACCAATTCAACTATTATTAAACAGTACTTGAAACATGCATTTGCTGTAAACACTAATATACAAATAAGTGAGGTATAACACTAAGAAATAAAAATTATATTTTATCTGCTCCTTCTCACATTCGGCTGTTGAGATTTCAATTCCATTATTATACATCCTACCTGCAATAGTCTGATTTTAAATATTTCTTATACAATAATCTTGCATTCCTTTGTCATAAAAAAATAGATAAATTCCTTGGGGGAAACAGTGCGATGGAGAAGCATCCCCAGATCACAAGAAGAAACCAGCCCTGAAACCATGCATGGGCACCTGCCCCTGGGGTGTGACCTGCGATATGTGGGTTCTGAATCCCCCCTGCAGCCCAGGTCTCTCCCAGCAGGAAGTTTGTGTCTGGGATCACACTGACTCCCTCTTCCTCTTTTCTCACTGGGTACTAGATGGTCTTGGCTTCCATTTTCTCACCTTCTCTCTGCCAATAAACTGTGTTTTTTTCATTGTGTCTGGAGGTGGTAATTCGAACCTTCATGGAGTCGGCATAGTTGTCAGTACCGAGATGTAAGTGTTTACACAGAGAGATAAGGAAAGGCTACATACCAAGGTATTTTTAACCTCCCCCCTTGAGGGGCAGATTTAATTTCACGGTATTATAATGATAATTTCACAGAAAGTAATTGTCTTTGTTTCTCATCTCTAAGTTCATAGGAGGTAAATAAAGAGAAGATTCAACTAAATATTCTGAGTCACTGCCTCAGCGAGTACAGCTGCCCTGCCCTCAGGTGTCCTGACGCTCTCAGGATGTGGATTTCTACAGCGTGTGTCTCACACAGGAAGAGGTGGCAGTGTCCTCGAGTTCAGGCTGCCAGTCTGTAGATAAACTGTGCTGAATGACGCATCCCAGGAGATGTCTTCCTGCCTTGTGTGAAGCCCGGGGCATATGTTGACTTCCCAGCGTGGGTACTGATCCAGTCCTTCCACTAAAGGCCTTTTCCTGGTACTTGTCACACCCAATTCGTACCATAGCTGGAGAAGGTGTATCCGGAAGTCCTGTAGGACACCTTCACCTACTCTCCTGGCTTCTGCACCTCTGCCTCAGATTGCACTAACTGCATCTGGGCATAACACCTGTGAGGAGGTAAACCAGAAGGTGAGGGCTCTGGAGCTGCCACAGTGTTTTCTCTGTCTTATCTTACCCAGGATGACTGCCAATAGGAAAATAAAGCTCCATAGTCACTCCTTGATGAGTGCACTTCAGTATCAGTGGTTCAAGAGCACCCTATATGGCAATGTCCTTGCTTATTGATGTATCGGGGTGATGGTTTCAGCTTTCAACTCTATAGGGCACTTATACATGCTCATAATTCACATTCATGAATGCAGTTCTGGTCTACATCAGGTATAAATAAGAGATAACCTCGAGAACTTGACAGAGCCACACACCAGGATAGCTCCGCTGCTCATCTCAAATGTGGTCTGGAATCCTGATGGCTAGTGGTGGATGTATCTCATGATGTGGGTTGACAGCTGGTCATGACGGGTACAGATGTATCCATTTATACACGACCCCTATAATTTCTCTCACTTCATAGATGAGATCTGACACAATCAGCTTCTCATGGAATAATACAGATCATTCAAGGGGGCCATTCCTCTGTGTCTGTGATGAGGTATAGTGATTTTTCACTGATTCACTGTGGTGGGTGTGGGGTAAGTCTTACTCATTTTACTGTATCATCCTCAATATTACTATACATGTAATGAGTGTGTTTTCATAAATAGTCAGCTATTTCTTCCATGAACTTCTATTTTTTTACTCATTTAAAATAATGTATACCAAAATGTTATTTTAATAGGCATAACATTTTCTTATTTCCTCTCCTCACATAAAAACCAGCCTACAAAATATTTTATAAGAAAAATTGAAAAGCAATCAATTAAATAATATAAAATATGTAAAGTATTCAGAAAACATACAAAACCAAGCAATACATTCTTTAAAATATAATGAAATATTATTTTATCATAAGTCTGATAGAACTCCCCAAGTAAATTTAATAATTTTGCAAGATGTATTAAAGACAGATTAACAAGATTAACATAAGTTGTAAATTTTAATGTAAAAATGATATCAGTGTTGTGAAAAAGATTAGTGAGAGCCCATAAGATTAGGACATATCTCTCCAAACTCAGATAATTTTCTAGTATACAGTACCTATTTTCTGGGGCGGAGGGTGTGGGAATCCTTCCTTGCTGAATAGTCCTAAAACAATTCAAGTGCTCAGGGCTCGAGGAAACTTAGTAACCATTGGATACACTTCATTTCAAGGCCAGGGAACTGGTTTCTCAGGTTTCAGCTTGAAGAACCTAGGGACTGAGAATAGGGTTGATCAAATGTAGATCAGTTTCCCAGTTCTGGGTGATGAAACATCCTATACTATCAGTCCATTCATCCCTCTATAATGTGTAGTCACGTGGAGATGACCACAACTTTCTGCCCACGTACAAACTCTAGGCCTTCTCTGGATACCTGCCCCTCCATTTCTACTCTGGACCCCTGCTCTGTCTCTCTTGGACTGTCTCCTCCTCTCTGAGTCAGGCACCTGCTTCTTATTTTGCAACATGAGCCGTGGGTGCACTGATGCTAGGAGTCCGTGCATGCACCATCAGAGAACTGAAGTGAATTGGCATATCAAATGCCATCCGAAATCTAGAGGAGGTCTATTCAGATGGGAACAACTGTGTTCTGCTTACCGGAATCAGAAGCTACTAAACACATGTTTTTGATAAAACAAAAACATAAATTAAAGTTTTATAAATTGCTAGAGAGAGTACTGTTTACTGAGACAGTGAGAAAGTTCTGGGGCCAGTCATTAGTGGAGCCCCGAACTTTGTGAGCTTTGAGTATAAAACCCCTCCAGATTTTCAAGTGAACATTCAAAATAAGCCCTGTGTTTCAGACACTGGAGGGAGAGACTTTTATCAACTCAAAAGATTTCTCACCAGAGAAAGGTCAAATCCATTGACTTTTCATAGCTGGAGGTAAAATATTTCCCCTATCAACCAGACACCCCTTATCCTACCCATGAGACCTACGTGCGAAGGTATCGTGAACAGATATTAAAAGTTCAAACATAAAGGAGATTTTGCAATGAAGGAAAGGAGCATGGACAGGCCAAACTATAAACTACACCACAGGCATGAAGGTCAGAGCCTTACTGCCCAGGTGATATAAAAGGTTCAGACTCAATCAGAAGAACACACAGAAACTCCCTGTTCTCCCACTTCATCACCATGTAGATTCCCAGCATAACAATCCTGCATTACAATTTAGAATGGGAAGAATCTGCTCCCCTGAGGAGAAAAAAAAACCAAAACAAAGCAAATGACATATAGCAAACACTTCTATGGTCTAACTCTTCCAGGTTATCATGAATCCCCATAAAACGTAGTTCTGAGAACAGGGTGAAAAATGTTCATACCTCGAGGAAACACTAAGATAAATTGTCATTTATCTGAGTACATCCATCTCATTTGTAGACTGATTTTCTGTGTTGCCATATCTCAAATTTAACTCATTATTCGTATTGAAGGTTTTCAAATTTTATTTTATGTTGAAAACTGAACTGAGTATTTTTTCAATCTCTGAACCTATTAATATTCTTTGTTAAATCGCTGTAGCTTGTCCAGTAGAAGTGCGCAGGACACACGGGTCTGGAAATGGAGTGCTGTTTGAATCAGAGTCCTTCTTCCTAGAAGAGGAGACCGTGGGACAAAATTATCTGCAGAGCACATTGAAATCTGCAAACTAAGAGTGAGGAGATGACCATGATGGATGCATGGATTGTGATAAGAGTTGTACGAGCCCCCAATAAATTGATTTTTTAAAAAGAAGAAAAGAAATGTCTAGGAAATAGTGATGATGACATACGTACAAATTATCTTGATACAATTGATGAGTGGGTACAAGAACTATAAGAGCCTTCAAAATGTTTTGTTTTCTTCAAATAGTGAGGACACTTAAGAGATGATCACATTCTAATAGAGAGTAAGTGAAGTGTAGCAATGAATACAGAAAACAGAAATGACAATTAATTAATTTCAAAATATAATGAAAGTAGTATATGAAGCCATAAGGTTCAGGAAAATCTTCCAAGTTTAAAAGGCAAAATGAAAATTATTTATGATTCCACTAAGTAGTATCATAAAGAGCAAACTTGCCATTATCCAAAACAGTTGACTAGACTAGAACTCAGATTAGGAGCACCAGGAGGAAACATGTGTTTAATATCTGTTAGGGAGAGTCCAGACTGCATCACTGATATGTTGTTTTGTATATGTATCGTCCATTTTGACTACAGGTCACCCTTTGTAGAGACTGGAACTGCCCCCATAGGGATCTCTAAACTGTAATCTTTTTGGACATAGATTGTGAGTTTAATTGTGCAAGGAGCCAGCTGGTGGGTGGTACCTGCTCACCTTTCAAATAGCATCCACGATCGTGAACTTTGTGGCACCAGGGATTGCTACATCATCACTTACAAATATGTAGAGAAACACAGTTTACAACAACTATTAATTGACATGTATAATATTTAACTGTAAGCAAGGGTTTTTCCATCTCAATCCTCTCCTCCACCTAATCTGGGCTGAGAACAGTAACCTCTATCAACAGTTTCTGAGCTACGAGCCGGAATAAAGGGAGAACATGCTTTCTGTGACGTTCATAAAGATGACTTCATTATTTTCATTCCTCTTTTTATTTAGTACTGTTACACCTGTCTTACATTCCTATTCATGCTTATGCAAAATGAACCACATAGTAGATTTCAACAGATGAAAATGTTTTTCTCTATTATACTATTATTTATGAAAGTGCTTATTAAGAGAACATGTGTTCACAATCTATTTAATAAAGAGTTGTTGGTCCTAGTTTGAAGACAAAAAAGAAATTACCTACCTTTGCCATGTTCACACTCAAAATCCAACATTCATTATAAAATACATAATCAATAGAAAATGTAGACAAGAGCCTTGAATGACTTCAGGGTATGTAATAAAATTCCCAGAAAAGGATAGAGGCATCGGTCTTAAACAGAATTGGAAGTTGTCTCACATCTGAACGTCAGTAGTTTGAGAAATACCCAACTCACCATTATCAATAGGAGAAATATATCCCAAACATCGATAGGTATGGTAAGAGGGAAAATAAAATAAAAATCTAGGTTTTCTATATAAGAATCTATCAAGAGTGTACCAGGCCTAAGAATGGCCTGCCATTTTGTCAAACTACAGTGGACACAAAAGGCCACGGAACCCATCGCCTAAATTATGCAGAGATATCAAGCCAAAAGAGGAGCCCCCACTTAAAATGAGGAGCACAAGAAATAGTCTGTCATCTCTAAAGGAGAATTTTCCAATTAGAACACCGAAATGGCAATGGTGAACCTTCCTTGAAATGCACAATGGTTAATATATTTCTGCCCAACATACTCACCCTTCTCTTTCCCTCAGGATCATAAAGCAATCTTCCAAAAGTTGTGAAAAAAAAGAAATCTGGTTATTTTTAATTAAATTTCTCAGTGAACTATTTGAAATCCAATTATCCTCTTTTCATAGATTAAAAGTTCTTCTCTCTTCCCTGGCATCCTCAGAATGGTATGATTCACCTTTAAAATAGAGTGCCAAGAAGTCATTTCTTGACAATATTTGAAAAAAGATTAAGATTTCCTTTTCTATCATTTTCAGCCAGTAATTAATACAGTAATTCCTCCTGTCATCATTTAAATCCAAGGAATATATAGAGATAATAGTGTATAAGTTTATTAGCTCCAAAAAATATATTGACTTAATTCTGGAAAATTACATGTTACTACTGAAAATGTTCTCTGACGGAAATCAATTTAATAATAAGGAAAAGCCACCATTCCTGGCAGGTATAGGGCAGCTATGGGAGGGTCTCAATGAATGACAGCTAATATCATTCCAAATTTCTGAACAATGCCAAGTATAAGAATTTAAAAATAATTACCAAGCAATCCTATTTAATAAGTAGCCTACTTATATCAGAGTATAAACTACTGTTCACTTTGCATGAGGCAAGGTAAATAATTTCTAACAAAAGCTGCCTCTGCAATTATTATATTAGAAATAATTAATATGAAAAAATATAAATAGGTCCTAGTAAGTGGCAAAATATTTCCAAGACAAAGTTTTATAACAAAAATAAGGGATGGTGGGCACATTTAATATAAATACTGAACATATTGTGATGGAATTCTAATAATGCTGGCTTTTGAGAATAACATACTTTATTGAATGAGACTTTTTTTGAAAATTTGGGGTCAATTCTTCAGTTACTTAAACTGTTCTACTTGAAGACTAAAAACATGTGGTTGGATATACAAAATAGTTATCAACACAGGTAATTTTAAAGAGCAAAACATGCATCAAATGAAATTTCTGAAGTTACATTCTCACTTCAGGATCGTGTGCCATATGCACCTTTTTCCAACTTTGGCTTAAAATATCTACAAGACTGTGGTCTTCGAGGCCTTGCTCCATCTGCCAGTTCTTTCTGATCCTCAGGAGACAGTAGATGATACCGCATTCCATTCATCACCATCTTAAGGCACTCAGGATTGTCTTGAATGAGGGATTCAAATGGGATGGTTTTACATAAGAAATTTTTTTGAGATAAGAGGAAATCTGACGTTAGCAAGGACATCCACCATAAAAGGCTGGCGATTCGGCGCATCATGTCTCAGCCACCTGACGGCAGCATCATAAACCTCCTCCTCTGCGCTCACGGTCAGGGAGTCCTGGTTGAGCAGACTTGTTACTAGCTCAGCATCAAGGTGGAGAAACTCCTCAGTTTTGGAAACATCAGGGAAATTATGGTCAATAAAGGCATCTGCAGTGGCTTTCAACTCAGGACAGTCTAGACGCTCTGCTAGAATGCTTAGACCGAGACAGTTTGAAGCATCCACTTGCTCTTTCAAAAAATCAACACACATGTTCTTCACAGGTTCCATCTGGTACTGGTTTGCGGCATCCAACAGAGACTGCACATTGTTGGTATTCACAGAAACCCTGGCAGTGTAAGCAAATTCCACCAGGTGTTCAATAACGTCAGGGTCTGCGTCTTTGAGTTCTACTTCAGAGGATTTTGATTCGAGCATGCCAGTTGTGAACATGACATTAAAAACTGGGCTGGCTGCAGCCAAGACCACACGATGAGCAGGGATCTCTCTTTCCTGGACCACGAGAATCACATCGCAAAAAGTTCTCTGCTTTCGCATGCCATTCATGACTGCCATGGAGCCCACCAGAAATTTCGCTTCTTCCCAAGTGTCAGGTTTCTTCTTGGTCTTTCTCTTGCTGCTCTGTGACACCCTGGAGCCTAACATCCTCCCTGAGCTCGACTCTTGTCTGAGGCTCTCCGGGCTTGGTGCAGATTGTGGACTGCAGACTGCGTTCCGGCAGGGGTCCCTTCTGTGTGGGCCGAATGCTGAGGGCAGGCTGACTGTGGAGGCGGCGGCGGCTCACCCTCTACAGAAACACCAGGCTGGGCTGTGTGGTTCCGGCAGCAGCTCCAGGGCAAGCTAGGCTGCATCCGGGACAGAGCTGTAGCAAGGTGGTGGATGAGCCTAGGATTCCGAAAACAAGACATTTTTTGGTAGGGAAGAAAAAAATGCTAACATAGAGAGAAAAATAAAAATTCTTCTATCCATTAAAAAAGATGATTTGGACACATACCAGAGGGACTCCGTAGAACCCAGTCAAGGAGCGTTGCTTAGAGGGAAATTCACCACTGCTGGAACATAGGAGGAACATCACAAAGGTAAGTAGCCACAGACCCATGGGGTTTTGAGGGCTTTTGGCACAGCTCAGTGGAAGCCTGCTGGGGCGTGACCTTGGCCCCGCCACTCTATCTGCTGGAGCAGGGACCATCTGGAGCCTGTAGTGGGGATTGGTCTCAACACAGCCACAGTATGCTTTCACCTGCCTCAGGGCTTGGACAGGACCCGTGCAGCTCCACCTGTAGGGATCAGGGTTCAGCTACACTGTTGCTTCTGCTTACATCTCTGCTCTCTGTTCCTCCACAGCTCTAGAAGGCTGTTCAGGGGCTTTTTCACAGCACAGCCACAGCTTGCCACTTCTGCGTCTGGGCAGGGACTAAACCCATACCCTTGCAGCTCCACTGGCAGGGATCAGGGTTCAGCTACATTGTTGCTTTTGTTTATATCTCTGTCTCTGTCCCCCATGGTCTTTGAGGGCTGCAGAGGGACTAAAGCCTTG
This sequence comes from Tenrec ecaudatus, assembly GCF_050624435.1. NCBI lineage: Eukaryota > Metazoa > Chordata > Mammalia > Afrosoricida > Tenrecidae > Tenrec > Tenrec ecaudatus. The sequence goes on along the minus strand of NW_027457998.1, from coordinate 407,245 downwards.
CAGCTCCATGGGTGGGGAGTGGGACTCAGCTGCATAGTTGCTTTTGTTTCCCTCTCTTCCTTATATTCCCTGCACAGTCGAAACAGTCTTACTTTTAATTTTTTTCCCTCCTCTTTGTCTCTTTCTTGTTCTCTCACACTCCACTGCTGACCTCCAGAACACTCCCTTTGGCCTAGGGCATTTAAGACTGTACCACACCCAGCTAGGTGAGCTCCAAACTGTGTAGCTTGCCCGAGGCTAGGGAAAGGTCCTCTTTCCTTCCATGGGAAACTGCCCAACTTATCACTGGGGAATTCCTGCCTGTGGCCTGTGTACCTGGGGGCATAAGGCAGCTCAACCAACACTCATTAACATTCCAAGCTGTTGGAAGAACCTCTGCTCACCAAAGAAGGCAACCCACCAGCCTTCTGGGACTCTCTCATGATAGGGAAATGACAGGAGGATAAAGTGGTAGGTTAATTCCATAGTGAAATAAGCTATAGGCAGTTCGAAGAAACACTCCTACAAGTCTCCCAAAGAAAGCCAGTGCCCTCCGACTCCCTGGAAAATGGTATCTGGCTCCTCTAAAACAACACAATGCAAACAGCCATCAGCCCCAAAGACCTCAACATAAAAATGTGAGAAACAAAGGAAAATGGCAGAAGATGTCCTAAACATAATGACATGCATAGAAGAAGCAGACATGGCGCTGCCACAGAAAGAAATTTTCAGAATGCTACTTGGAGTCATATAGGATATGAGGGAAACAATACAGAAAATGGATAAAATGATGGAAGAGGTAAAAGTCATAAACCAAAGGGAAATACAGGAGTTTAGGGAGGAGACAACAGAAACCAGTAGCAGCCTCTTGGACTTTGAGAAGCGATGGAGGAATCAGAGATCTGCATCAATGACTTGGAGGACAGCCAAGAAGACTTTAACAAACACAGACAAAAATCTAATAAGATCATCAGAGAAGCTGAAGAAAACTTAAGAGTTATGTCTGATGCTATGAAGCGGAGCAATATTAGAATTATTGTGTTACCAGAGGAAGACACAACAAAGAAGTCATCTGAAACAATAGTGAGATAATTCTTGGAGGAAAGCTTCCCCAGCATAATGAGTGAAAACCAGGCAACCATTCTGGAGGCGGAAATAGCACCAGCTAGACTAGATCCCAAAAAAGAAGTCACCAAGGCACATAACAGGTAAATTATCCAACTTTGAGGAAAAGGAGAAAATCAGAAAGGGGAGCAGCTAGGGAAAAAGAAGCAATCACATATAAATGTTCTCAAATAAGAATATGCTCAGACCTATCAGCAGAAACTATGAAGAAAAGGAGTGAGTGGAGTAAGATATTCCAAAAATTGAAGGAATATAATGCAAACCCAAGAATACTCTACCCAGCCAAATTATCGATCAAGATAGATGGAGAAGTTAGAGTCTTCCCACACAAGGAAAAACTCAAAGAATACGTTAGAAGAAACCCAGCCCTACAAAAGATCCTTGCCGACGCAGTATGGGCAAAAGAGCAACACTGAAAAAGCATATATAAGAGACCAACACCTAGAACAACCTCACCCAGAGGGCAACAAAGAGAAAACAGACTTCAAGATAACATTGGCTTAAGGATGGAAAGAAGTCAAGAATGATACTCACACACATGCACAACACACTAATGAGAAAGGAACGTGTGAAAACTCCCAACACAAAAGGTATAAGATGACATCACAGAATCCGCAGATGGAGATAATAAACCTGAATATCAATGGACTGAACTCAGGCATTAAAAGACTGAGACTAGCAGAATGGTTTCGAAAACACAACCCATCTATCTTCTGCCCACAGGAGACACATCTCAAAGCTACAGACAAAAATCGCCTGAGAATCAAAGGCTGGAGAAGTCCTACAAAGCAATCAGCAATACAGAAAAAGCAGGGTTGCAATTCTAATCTCGGATGAAATTGACCTCCAAGTGCCAACCAAAAAAGAGATAAGGAGGGACACTATATAATGCTCTAGGGAATGGTAGGCAAAGAACCACTAAGCATTGTAAACATATATTCCCCAAATGAGAGACCCGCTGAATACGTCAACCAAACACTACGAAAAATTAAAAATGAAATTACAGACTTGACGATTATAGTGGGTGACTTCACCACACCACTCCCTGAGAAAGATAGATCACAGAGAAAGAAACTCAACAAGGAAGCTAGAGAGCTAAACTCCACAACTAGAAAATTTGACCTGATAGATATTTACAGAGCTTTTCATCCAAAAACAAAACAAAAAAAATTCATGTTATTTTCAAGTTCTTATGGCACATATTCGAAGATAAACCACATGGTGGGGCATAAGGCAAATCTACATAAATTTAAGCACATTGAAATAATACATATCTCTCGCTCTGACCACTGTGTCATAAGGCTGGAAATCAACAAAAGGAAGACAAAGAAACAAGAGCAAACAATTGGAGGATGAATAACTCTCTACTGCAAATGGAGTGTGTACTGGCGCAAATTTGAGATGAAATTGGGAAATTTCAAGAAACCAACGAGAATGAGCACATTAAGTTCCAAAAGTTATGGGACACAGCAAAGGCAGTCATCAGAGGAAGTTTCATAGCAATACATGCACATCTGAGAAAGGAAGAGAGACTCAGGACTGATATGCTGGCACAAAATTTACGACTAGAGCAGAGTCAGCAGGACAATCCTACTACTAGAAAAAGAAAAGAAATTATAAAAATCAGGGCTGAGATTCAGGAGAGGGAAAATAAGAAAACTATACAAAATAAACTATAGAAAAAACGAACCCCAATCCTACACAAAATCTTCCAGAGCATATAAAAAGATGGCAAACTCCCAAATTCCTCCTATGAAGCTAGTATAAGTCTGATACCAAAACCGGGCAAGAATCCCACAAGAATCGAGAACTACAGATCAATATCCCTAATGAACATTGATGCAAAAATCCTTAACAAAATACTAGGCAACAGACTACAAAAGAATATAAAACAAACATTTCACCATGACGAAGTTGGATTAATTTTCAGGGATGCAGGGATGGTTCAACATACGAAAGACCATTAGTATTATTCATCACATTGACATGAAAAATTATAAGAATCACATGATAATATCCATAGATGCAGAAAAAGCATTCGACAACATCCAACACCAATTCCTGTTTAAGACACTAGCGAAGATAGAAATGGAAGGAAAGTTCCTGAAGACAATACAAGCTATATATGAAAAACCAACAGACAACCTGGTAGTCAATGGAGAAGACTAACACATTCCCACTGAAAAGGGGGACCAGGCAAGAATGTCCTTGTCCCCACTCTTATTTAATATTGTGCTGGAGGTTTTAGCTAACAGCATAAGGCAAAGAAGAGACATCAAAGATATTCGTCTGGGGAAGGAAGAGGTGAAACAATCGTTATTTGCAGATGATATGATTTTATATATGGAAAATCCCAAAAGTTCCACAAGGGGAGTACTAGAAGCAATAGAGGAGTTTGGCAAAGTGGCAGGATACAAGATCAACAAAAGTCCATCACATCAGATAAGGCCACAGAAGGGGAGATAAAAAAAGGTGTTACCTTTCACAATAGCCAAATACAAATTGAAATATCTAGGGATATACCTGACTTAAAAAACAAAAGATCTATATGGGGAAAACTACAGAACACTATTGCAAGAAAACAATAGTGACCTCAACAAATGGAAGTGTATGCCATGCTCATGAATTAGAAGACTCAATATAGTCAAGATACCAGTTCTGCCAATGGCACTATATAAGTTTAATGCAATCCCGATACAATTACCCTCATCTTTCCTCACAGAAGTGGAAAACTAATGATGAACTTCATATGGAGAGGGAAGAAACCTAGAATTAGCAGAGAACTCCTCAAAAAAAGGGCTTGATTTACCTGACTTCAGCATATACTATACAGCCACAGTTGTCAAAACCACATGGTATAGGTACAATGACAGATACTCAGACCAATGAAAAAGAACTGAAAACCCAGAAATAAAATCATCAGCATACAGGCAACTGATCTTTGATAAGGGTCACACACATATCAAATGGGAAGCAGATTCCCTCTTTAAAAAGTGGTGCTGGCAGAGGAGGCACAAATTGAAAAATGGGATATACTGAAAATAAAACACTTGTGTACATCTAAAGAATTCACCAAGAGAGTGATAAGAGAGTCCACAGACTGGGAAAACATCTTTAGCAATGACACATCAGACAAAGGCCTTATTACTAAAATTTACAATACGCTGCTAGATTCCAAAAAGAAAAAAAACCAATAGCCCACTTGAAAGATGGGCAAAGGACTTGAACAGAAATTTTACAGGGACAGAAATCCGAATGGCCAACAAACATATGAGAAAAAGTTTCCGATCTTTAGCCATAAGAGAAATGCAAATTAAAACAACAATGAGGTACTACCTGACACCCTCAATGGTAGCCCAATTCAAAAAACCAGAAAGCAACAAGTGTTGGAGGGGCTGTGGGGAGACAGGAACTCTCATCCACTGCTGTTGCACTTGTAAGTACGTACAGCCACTATGGAAATTAATCTGGCGATACCTAAAACAGATGGAAATAGAGTTACCATATGACCCAACAATCCCCCTACTGGGCATATACCCAGAAGAGGCAAGAAACAAACCAAGACCAGACATCTGTGCTCCAATGTTCATCGCGGCACAGTTCACAATTGCAAGGACTTGGAAGCAACCCAAATTTCCATCAACTGACGAGTGGATTAAAAAAACTGTGGTATATACATACAATGGAGTACTATGTATCACTAAAAAGCAGTGATGAACGTATGAGGCACATAGCGGCATGGGAAGAGCTGGAGGAAATCATGCTAAGCGAAATAAGTCAGGCACAAAAGGACAAGTACAACATGAGCCCGCTGAGGTAAGAACTTAAAATTTTTTTAAAAAACCAAAGTGGCATAGGGGGAAAAGCTACTGTATACAAACATTTGTGGGGTGAAGACTGTGTAGTATGGAAGAGACCAGACCAAAACCAGGGATGCACATGGTAGACAATGGTGGAGGAGGGGGGGAAAGGAAAACAAAAGGAAGAAAAGAGTAGTGGGGGCATGGGGCACTAATCCACCCAAGGGAGGGTATTGTTTATATCTCCACAGGGAAAGTGGGACCAGACTTCAACCCAGTGCCGCAAGGTGTGAATGCAATATCCGGCGTGGTGTAGGGAACCAGTGGAGAGGTCTGGGAGGCTGGCCCCAGCACCATAAATTAAGTGGATTCCTGCCCCTCCCCCGAAAATAATTTGTTCCAAAGGACGACATTGACTCTGCAGCTCCGGGAGATGAACATATCTTATCAGAGCACACGGGAGTAGATGAAGGGGCAGGAGGAGAGAGTGCAACACAGCCTGGCCCACAAGGCCATGAGGATGATGTTCCTGAGTAGAGCAGCCAGTCCATAAAGAGAACAACATGGCTGGCCCCACTATGAGAAATGATGCCCCTCATTGGCTAAGGGCTATACAGGGGACTGTACCGGAGACACAGTGTGGGAATTTCACCTGACCTGATCCCACCAGACTGAGGCAAAGCACTGGGGGAGTGCAGCAGAACAGCAAGGGAATGGAGTGTCAAGGTCCACAGGGAATGCTAAAAGTGGACTTTGGGGCCAGGGCGTGGTGCCCTAACATTCTAGACTGGAAAACGCTCCTAAGGGCCAGCAAATGATCCCTGAACTAACTACAAGCTTTGCTCTTGGGAAGTGTTTTGTTTTGTTCTTTGTCAGTGGTTTGTTGTTGTTTTGTTGTCAGGTTGTATACTGTTGCTTTGTTTTCCTCAGTCTTGTTTTCGTGCATGTTAGTGTCTCCACAGGTCTGTCTGAATAGGACAGGCTGGATGAACTATCTGGAGGAAAAACAATGGGACCAACAGTTCTGGGAGGACTTGAGGTGGTGGGTAGGGTGGGTAAGGAAGTGGTGTTCACAAACACAGGGACAAGGGAACAACATGGGACCCCAAATGGTAGAGAAGGGGGAGTGGCAGGTCTGGTGGTGAATGATCAAGGGTAAGGTTGCTTAGAGAAGAGGTATACTCTAGCCCAGGTGGCGACGAAGCATGGTAGTAGGGCAGGAGGAAAGTCAAGGGAGATGGAGGAAAGAGCTAGGAGTCAAAGGGCATTTATGGAGGTCTAGACAAAGACATGTACATGCAAATATATATAGGAGGATGGGAAAGTAGATCGATGTGTCTATATTTATAGATTAAGTATTAAGGTGGCAGAAGGACCTTGGGCCTCTACTCAAACACTCCCTCAATGCATGAATACTTTCTTTAATTAAATTGGAACTCTATGATGCTCACTCTCCCGACACAACTGCTGGAGCCAAAGTGGGTGAACAAGGAAATGTGGTGAAGAAAGGTGATGGTGCCCGACTATCAAAAGAGATAGTGACTGGGGTCTTAAAGGCTTGAAGATAAACAAGCGGCCATCTAGCTCAGAAGCAACAAAGTCCACATGGAAGAACACACCAGCCTGTGTGATCGAGTGGTCCCGAAGGGATCAGTTATCAGGCATCAAAGAACAAAAAAATCCTATCATTGGCTGCACACCTCCATGATAGGATCGCTGAAGACAAATGGGTGCATAAGCAAATGTGGTGAAGAAAGCTGATGGTGCCCGGCTATCAAAAGAGATAGTGACTGGGGTCTTAAAGGCTTGAAGGTGAACAAGCGGGCATCTAGCTCAGAAGCAAAAAAGCCCACATGGAAGAAGCACACCGGCCAGTGTGATCATGAGGTGCCAAAGGGACCAGGTATAAGGCATCATGCAAAAAAAAAAAAAAGATATATGTGTGTATATGTATATATGTGTGTGTCTATATATATATACCATATTGAATGAAGGGGGAAGTGCAGAGTGGAGACCCAAGGCCCAAGTTCGGCCAATGGAGATCCCCTCACAGAGGGGTTCAGGAGAGGAGATGGGTCAATGAGGGTGCGAGGTAGTACCGATGAAGAACACAGCTTTCCCCCGGGTCCTGGATGCTTCCTCCCCCCAACTATCATGATCCGAATTCTACCTTGCAGGGCTGGATAGGGCAGAGGTTGTACACTGGTGCATATGGGGGCTGGAGGCACAGGGAATCCAGGGTGTATGATACCTTCAGGACCAGGGGTGTGAGGGGCGATGCTGGCAGAGCGGAGGGCGAGTGGGTTGGAAAGGGGGAACCGATTACAGGGGTCCACGTGTGACCTCATCACTGGGAAAGGAATGGCAGAGAAGTGGGGGGAGGGAGACTCTGGATAGGGCAAGATATGACAAAATAACGATGTATAAATTACCAAGGGCACATTGGGAGGGGGGAGCGGGGAGGGCGGGGGAAACAAAAAAAAAGAGGACCTGATGCAAAGGGCTTAAGTGGAGAGTGAATGCTTTGAGAATGATTGGGCCGGGGAATGTATGGATGTGCTTTATACAATTGATGTGTGTATATGTATGGATTGTGATAAGAGTTGTGTGAGTCCCTAATAAAATGTAAAAAAAAAAAAAAAGAATGACGAGGGCAACAAATGTATAAGGGTGCTTTGCTCAATTGATGTATGTATGGATTGTGATAAGAGCTGTATGAGCCCCAATCAAAATATTTATTAATTAAAAGAAAAAAAAGTGTTGCTGGAAAAATATGGATATTTACCTGCAAAAAATGAAGCAAGACACTTATCTCACTCCATGCACAAGAATAAACTCAAAGTGCATCACAGACCTTTAAGTTAAACTCCAAAGTATTAGGGCCATGAATGAGGGAATTGGGACCAACTTGGGAACTTTGGCACAGGGAATACATAGGTTATCAGAAATAGGGAAGGACACAAACAGAGGGGGCACAATTTGACAAATGGGATATCCTGAAGAAAAAACACCTGTGTACATCAAAAGAATTCACCAAGAGAGTTATAAGAGGGTCCACGAACTGGGAAAACATCTTTAGCAATGACACATCAGACAAAGGCCTTATTACTAAAATCTACAATACTCTGCTAGCTTCTGAAAAGGAAAAAAAAACCAATTGCCCACCTGAGAGGTGGACAAAGGACTTGAACAAAAGTTTCACAGGGGCAGAAATCAGAATGACCAACAAAAATATGAGAAAACGTTCCCGATCTTTAGCCATAAGAGAAATGCAAAGTAAAACAACAATGAGTTACCACCTAACACCCTCAAAGGTAGCCCAATTCAAAAAAACAGAAAGCAACAAGTTTTGGAGGGGCTGTGGGAAGACAGGAACTCTCATCCACTGCTGGTGGACTTGTAAGTATGTACAACCACTATGGAAATTGATCTGGTGATATGGAGAACAGATGGAAATAGAGTTACCATACGACCTAGCAATCCCCCTTCTGGACATATACACAGAAGAGGCAAGGAACAGACCAAGGCCAGACATCTGTCCTCCAACGTTCATTGTGGCACAGTTCACAATTGCAAGGACTTGGAAGCAACCCAAATTTCCATCAACTGATGATTGGATAAAAAATCTGTGGTATATACATGTAATGGAGAACTACACATTGCTAAAAAGCAGTGATTAACGTATGAAGCACATAACGGCATGGGAAGAAGTGGAGGAAAGCATGCTAAGTGAAGTAAGTCAGGCACAAAAGGACAAATACAACATGAGCCCACTGAGGTAAGCATTAAATAGAGAAACGAAAAAGGGGCATAGTGAGAAAGCTATTGTATACAAACCTTCTTGGGTTGAGGACTGTGTAATATGGCAGGGACCAGATGAAATCCGGGGATGCACATGGTAGACAACAGGGGAAGAATTGGGAAAAGGAAAAAATAAAGGATGAAAATAAGGAAGAGATGGTGGAGGGGTATGGGGCGTTGACCCGTCCAAGAGGAGGGTATTGTTTGTGTGTCCACAGGGAGAGAGGGACCTGATTCGACCCAGTGCCCCAAAGTGTGGGTGTGACACTCTGTTATGGAGTGGCGAGACAGTGGAGAGGTCTGGGGGGCTGGTCCCGGTACCAAATACTGGATGGATGCCTGCCCCTCCACCCAGAAGAATTTATGTCAAGCAACAGCATTGAGCCTGCAGCTCTGGGAGAGGGACATATCTTGTAGGCGCACACAGGGCCAGATGAAGGGGGAGTGGGAGAGAGTGGAGCATATCCTGGCCCACCAGGCCCTGAGGACGATGACCCCAATTAGAGCAGTCAGTCCACAGAGAGGGACACATGGCCCATGGGGTCAGCACCAGAGACACAGTGTGGGAATTGCGCCCGATCTGAACCCACCACACCAAGGCAAAGCACTGAGGGCTTGAAGCGGGCAGCAAGGGAATGGAGTGGCAAGGTCCCCAGGGAATGCTGAAGCTGGACTTTGAAGTCATTGTGTGGTGCCCCAACAGACTGGACTGGAAAACACTCCGAAAGGCCAAGAAACGATCCATGAACTAATTAGAAAAATGATGATTTTATGCATAAATGATTCTAAATATATCATAAGTACTATAGTTGATAAACTCAAAAATGTTTTTGGCTACATTTCAGCACATATTAACTTTGTACATCAATCCTTACTCATTCACTGCTAATCACCATCTCCCAAACCATTAACCCTTATACGTTAACCTGCTGAGTATCCTTACAGCACACTGATAACTAGCTGAAAAGTCACGCATCCTCCAGAACTACAAACACCCTGCGCATCACCTGATGTCACAGCAAAGTTAACATGTGCTTAACAAATCCAATGACCATACACACTAAATCTAACCTAAAGCAGTTATTCCACTTCTTTGAATGAGAGTCACAACCTGGACTATAGTCTATCAACTTAACCCTAACCTTATGACCCTACATCTCAAGTGCAGAAACTACCCCCGAAAACTCCAATGCTTAAACATTATTTCTTCATCATTATCACTTAACATATATGCTCCTAATCAACTCAAAACATAATCTGTTAGGCAGAAACTTTCTAAGTATAATGACCTTTAATCTGTCCACCAACACCTGAAACTCAAATCATCACAATTAACTCCTAATTCTATCCCTTGATTCTTGTTCTTGAAGCAGGAACATTGATTAATCTCAGGACCTGGCTTCCAATCGTTAAGTACAGACTCAGTCTTTAGCACACTAAAACCCTAAGCTAGGCACCAAACCTAACACACCGAAATAACTCACGCTGCTAATTATGTGTGTGGACCTGTCTCCTCTCCCAGATTTTACCTATATGTAAGAGACTGCGAGAGGTAGACATGCAAAATTAGGAGACACCAACACATCCTCTGTTTTCAGTTAACATTTACAAATGGTTCATGAAATTTGGCAAAATGAAGGAATATATAAATGTTTAAATATGACAAAAAGCATATGACCAAGAGCTAGCCCAAAACATTTGTGGTCCTCTGCTCTACTGTGTCCTACACTCAAGGAGTCTTCTCTGCTATTAGACATATGCAGGGATGTGGTACCCAATAACCAAGGTGACCAAGAGCGAAATTGTACTTGCTCACTAATTGGTAGGTCACAATGTATCCTGGTTTCTCCCTCAAAGATGTAGTGAATCCGTGTTTAATGAAACAAATAAAATAATGGATATTCTACCTTTGACTCCCTCCATTCCCTCTTTCCCAGGGACCCTCATGTCAAAAGAGATGAACGTGGTATCAAATTAAAAGTACCATGATCTCCATTTTTTGAAACCGTGATCTCCATTTTTCACAACATTGGACTTTTCCCTCAGAATTAACGGCTTTGAGGAACATGTAACACACCCTTCTAACCCTAAAATATTTGGGTTTGTAACTACTTGAGTTTCCAGAAAACCAACCACTTAACCTCACAAGACATACTTCAAGTAGGAGCTGCAGCTTCACCCTTAAGTGTAAAGATGTTATTCCCATGGACATCCTATGGGTCCAGTGCCAGGAACGACCTGTCAGTGCACACTGGGCTCTCCACTCTTGGAGAAATAAGTCCTACAAGAGTCACTCGTGATAACAACAGTGGCCAACCCCGCGCTGACTTAATCGGTTAAATCCTGACCAGGCACCCCGAGTGTGTGGATATCTAAATATACCCTGGAATGAAAGTGAGACCCGGATGTGGACAAACCAGCAACTAAGAAGTCATTAGTGGAGGTTTCAGAGTCAGCGTGTTAGCACAGGCTGAATATCTTTGAGCTCAACCCAGGGGCTTCCGGAGGCAAAAGGCTATGTTCCTCCCTGAGCCTGTCTTACATACCTACTAGCTGAGGGTACCTGGCATGTAATAGGTCCCCGAGCCTAGGTTCCAGGTACTCTTATCTTCCAGGAAGCACAAAATATCCAAGCAAGGATGATCAACACAGCACAGCCTGATCTGAAATCCAAATCCGCCTGAATTTCAGCACCTTCAATTATCTGCGTCCAGCCTCACCTGGATCCTTAGCAGGAGCTGGAAATTAAGGAGGCAACGTGAGAGACTGATTAAAGGGTAATCACCTTTAATTACACCAACATCATTATTAAATCAGTGAAATTTATACTCCAGGAGCCTTTCTCATTGGAATATCCATCCTTTGGTGAGTGCAGAAAATCAGGGATTCTCAACCTTCCTAAGGCCACAACCCTTTCATACAGTTCATCGTGTTGTAGTCCAAACATAAAATTATTTTCATTGTTACTTCATAACTGTCATTCTGCGACTGTTATCAATCAGGTGAACCCTGTGAAAGGGTCGTTCGACTCCTAAAGGGTTTGTGACCCACAGGTTGAGAACCACTGTTCCAGATGAAGGCAGAATAAACCCGGGGTGGATTGGGTGAAGTTGCTGTAGGAGATGTTCTTAGGGAACACTTGGAGCTATAGGAACACCTTTCAAACATAGACACACAGGCACACACATGAAAATATTAGCAAATAAGAACGTCAAATGTACGCAGAGAATCCAAAAGCCCAGTGAATTAAGAGACCATGAATAACATTTAATATAAAATAAGGGCTCACCCAAAACCCAGAGCTTAGCATCATGATTTGTGTGTTTGTTGCCTTATAAAATGTAATATTTGATGACACTTTTTTCTCTTAATCTTATTTATCAAACAAGGTTTATTCATCAGTAAATTAACTCTCGTCAAACTTCATTGTGCATTGTTCACCCAGAACCACCCCTTAAATTTTATATATTATCTCTCTGTCTGTCTCTTTTTCACTCTCTTTCTTTCTCCTTTCTGTGTGGACTGCTTAAATTTTTTCACATTTTTAATTTATGAATGCCAAGAGGGCACTACACCATCGTCGCAAGGCATAATTGTCAATGAAAGCAAATTAATTAATTTAAAAGAATTTTTAGCTCAAATATGTCTTTTTAATTATATGTATCTTATTTGGAGATGTTAAAATAAATGGGATTAACAATGAATGGTAAAATTTTTTATCACCATTGTTTGCAAAACTCTGCTCAGAAACACAGAGAAGACTAAGGCCAACATCAGCTTGAGACATGATGTCCCCTAGCTGGAGAGTACATTGCCAGAGAACCATACGGGTGATACATGGTGTGTAATGAGCCTGGTCTGACCCTCACCTCCCTCCACAGTGGTGTGAACCAATAAGGGAACAGAGCAGGTCTGCAATGGGAGCCGAGCCGAGCCATAATGCCCCTGAGTAGCTGCAAAAATAGACTTCAGACTAGAAGGAGCAGTTTCCGGAAACCCCCAGGATTGGTGGGGAGATAGTCATAAAGGTCAGCGGTCAGACCTAGGATTATATATGCTTTCATGTTTGAGGGTTTTTTTTTTGCCTAGTTTCCCCCCACCCCTTTTTAAATCAATATTTTCTTTTTTGTTTTGTCTACGCTTTTGTTGTTTTGCCTACCCATAGAGGCATGGGAAGTAACTGGACCAATTGTTCTGGAGGGCCTTGGGGGAGAAGGGAGTGGAGAGAGGTAGCGGTGATCAAACAATTCCATAGATAGGGGAACTACTATGGAATTAAATGAATAATGAGGAGGACTTAGACATCCTGGGGATGTTAGAGCAATAGCAATTTAGCTGAGAGGCATTACTAAGAGACAGAAAAGGGTTGAGTGTGATGGTAGGACAGGGGGAATGAAAAAAGAAATACAGAAAAGATCTAGGAAGCAAAGCTATGGATAGAGGTATAAACATATCGGTGTGCATGTGTGAATATATTAATTCACAAAATAGAGGTATTGGATTATGTACATATATTTGTATGGCCATACATTGAGGAAGTGGATGGACTTTGGATTTCAACTACACAAGAACACTTTGTTCTAACAACGTGCCAATTTTACTGCAATTTTATTTAAACTCAAGTTAATTGGGTAAAAACATAACAATGGTTGAGAGAGAAGACTTAATAACACATTCTATGAGACCAGTAATAATCTGATACTAGTATCAGATAATGATACTTCCAAAAACTGTAGACCGATATTGATAATGGAGCTACATGAAAAAAAAAATTTGTAAATATTAGAAACTGAGTCAGACAATATTTGTTCAATACTTTCGTGATTCCCTTCTTCCCTGTCTGCTAAATCCTGTCCTTGATCTTACTTACATGATGGGTTAGCCTAGTAGGGGGTGAGTTCAGTTCCGGACATGAGAGTGACCAAAGGCCATTTCCTTGAGGGTCTCTTTTGTGAGTCTGAGTTTGGGTCCATATTTTTTTCGCACTCTCTCCAGGACTTTCTAATGGCATCCTTTTGGAGCACTTGGTAGCGGTGGCTGGGAACATCTCCTTCTGCTGATCAATCACTAACTTTAGGTGAGCAACCCAATGGGAAGTAGCTTGTATAACCGATGGAAAGTTTTGGATTCTCATTGCATGCTATAGTGGGTGGGGTGGATCTACAATGAATGAACAAACCCCTGTTTGAGAAGAGGGTATAAGTTGGTCTGCTAACTTAAGACTAGCACTTAGGAATCACCTATAACACCCCAGGAGAACGAATGAGCGTTCTACTCCAGCAAAGATTTTCATTCTTGGAAACTCACCAGGGAAGTTCTACCCTGTCCTATAGTATCTATCTGAGTCTGCATTAACTCAATGACAATAAGGTTTTTATGGCGGGGGTAGGGGAAAGGGAAATTAAAGATTTATCCATGGAAACAGAAAACTCACATGAAAGCAGGTGTGGTAGCTACATAGTTTCATTTCAACTTGGTAAATAAGTCTAGGGGTGGAGGTTAGCCTGTTAGTAAGGTCACAACCTGATGATGCCTCCTGGGGGCATAACCTTCTCATATAGAATCTGCAAACTTCCACTCTTTTTCCCTGGAGCTGGGCTACCCTCTCTTTCTGCTTCACCTTCCTGCTATTGAGTAACTTGGAGAGCTGGAAGAGCCACATGGAAACCCACACCAGCCCTAAATGCTTCTACCACAATTTGATACACAAGATTTTTCACTCACAGGCCTATGGTCCTCCTGCATTCCTCATCATTGCATGTGCTGTGTGAATCTGAAGAGGAAATTATGGACAAGTATCAGACATAAGGGCTAATATCAGACTTATATGGTTGATCTGGATTGTGGTGTAACGTTTTCTTGTTACCTATTAGTCATTGCTGTAAATCTCTTTCTTACACATATTTGAATGACCCTGGATTTGTTTCTCTAGTCAACCCAGTCTAACACAACAGGTATTTCCAGAGAAGTCGCCCTTTAGTTGGAAAATCTAGACTGCTTCCCAAGATCTATTGATAAGATGTCTCCATCAGAACTTGAAACATAAATCAGTTTTATTCAGAAAATATTGGCTGATAAGTGACGTTTGTGGATTCCTGATAAAGTCAGGTGACAGTTTTCTGTACATTCTGTGGAACTATCTGACCATATTGGGAAATGTAACACAGTGTTACAATTCTCCTATCTCCATTTTCAGCCAGCAACTCTGGAATATGACTTGAACTTTCATAAAGAAATTCCAGTATATCAGGCATAAAAGAAGCACAATCCTTATGGATACAAGTTAGTCGGGAAATACTTCACTTTGATCTTTCCCATAAACACTTGTTCTGAGAGTCCTGGCAGCCAAGAGTTCCTTGCAGGAAACAAATTTAAATTTAAAATAACTCAACTTGGAAAAGCCTTCCCCATGGTCCATAGACTTGACCTCTTGGACCGATTGAAACACAAGGGATTTTAAATTAAATTAGCGGAGTGCATGAATCATAATAAGCACCATAGAAGAACATAACTCTCATGTTTAACTGTCCCCAAAGCTTCATGATGAAATCAAACAAGGAGATAGTACAAATTCCAACTCTAAGGACAGGCAAGTTTAACAACCATTCTCTATTCTACGTTCTTCCATACCCTTTTCAGTGCTCCTGCTTAATTTTTATTTTTTAAATTTTGTTAAACTGACATATAACTTACCTAGATGTGCATGCTAGGTACTTCTCTTTTCCTAAAAATCAGTCACACACTACAGTGCTTTAGGTCGCAGAATAATTCGTTACCACAAGGTTTAGCAAGGGCCTTAGTTATTGCTTCACCCCCATTAACACCTTTCAGAATTGGATTGTTGGGTGTTTCCATGTAGTTAGGAGGATGCACATCCAGGGAATCTGATCACAGGCTTACACACCCAACGTACATGATTTTATTTCACCCACGTCACCCATGCACTGTGTCTGCTATGAGGGAAAATACTGCTGCCTTGGCCTTTGTTATATGAGTCTTTGCAGCTGCAGTCTCAGCCACAGCTGTGGGCACTCTGGTGAGGACCACCTCTCCTTGGCCCCTCCCTCAGCCCCATCCCAGGCCAGCCAGGCCACACCCACCCCATCACCAGGCACCTATGTTGCTGCCTCAGCAGAAATGGGCAGGGAAGAGTTTCCTTGAGAGGAAGTGATGGCAGAGATCCTACTCCTCCCTGTCCCCGTCAGCTCCTCCCACCCCAGGTCACACTCAGAAAGGGTCAGAAGTGGAGGTGTCTTAGCTGGAACTATATCTCAGAGCAAGAAAGCCGCTGTCCGTTCTCTGCTCGCTGTGCCAGAGAAGGGCCCATAGCCTGAGCACCCCTTTAGTGACCCTCCCAGGTGGGAGGCACTGGGCTCCGGGAAATGTATGTGGGCAGTGGCCATTTTAGTCCAGCTGACTAGGGTGCAATCGCCCTTTCTATCCCCCTAGGAACCCTGCCAGCACTTCTCTTGGTGAGAGGTGGGCCGGTGTCCCTGAGACCGGTCCTATTTCCCCGCTTTCAGGTTGGTTGTGGTCAATGGTGGGAGTCCCTGTTGGAGAAAAGGGATCCCACCTGGGGTTTTGGGCTTCAGGGTTCCCTGATTCTCTCTTTGTGGGTCTCCTAAGAACCCCTCCCTTGTTTCTTTCCACACAGGGACGCCTCCTCCCCTAGACTCCTTGCTCCTCCTCAGCTCAAAGGTGAGCCCCGGGGTCTTGTTCTGCTGACCTCCCTCTGGATCCGACCAGAGTCTGTTCTACGGGCAAGATCTCTTGCTGGTCTGTGACAGAAACGTCTTCGCTGGCTTTAAAATATTGATAGTGGCCTTTTTTCTTATTCCATGTTTATATTTTTATCTATATTTTACTGTTTTTTTCCTTTCCACTAAATTTTGTTTCAGTTTGTTATGGTTTCTCAGTTTATGAAACACAGGAGTGGATGACTACAGATAAGAAATGATAGGAGGGTTTGTAGGGGATGTCCAGTTGGGGTGGGGGTGGGTGGTGTCTGAGTTGGGGAAAGGGAGGCGATTTGGGGAGCAAACAATGAAGGAAGGAGGGAACTGAGCACTAGAACTAATGGTGACAACAGAAGTCATTTAAAGGTGATTTAATCATCATGGGGAAAAAGACAATGTTCAATGGATTGTTGTTCGAATTGTACAATTCTTCTTGAGATGTTTGAATTGTGGGATATGTGCAGTAAGTGCCCCAAAAGGTATTAAAAAAAAGAAGGTCTCCATCATGAAAACTAACGAACTAAATAAACTATGCATGAGTCAAAAACCAAAGCGAAACATGCAAACCAAACACTAGGTAGTGCCAACGTGTTTGACTTCTTTCTCTGAGATGCAAACGGAAGTGACCCTGAAACGGGCCCTTGGGTTTTGAACGTTGTGAGGCTGAAGGACAATTTACTTGGAGCTAGTGTAGTGGGCAATGGCCTTGGTGCCCTCGGCCATGGCGCGCTTGTCCAGCTGTTCCAGTAGTTGCAGGTGCACAGCCGTCTGAATGTCCCAGGCAGTGGTGGTCGAGTAGTATGGAATATGGAGTTTAGATGATGTGGGTGATGTACACGAAGGTGTCATTGTTCAACAAGTTCACAATGCCCATGACCCTTGGTGCTGGAGTCCACGTGGACTTCCTTGAGCACTTTGTTCGCATACACAGAGTAGGCCTCCTTCCTCCCCTGACATTTCTTGCTGTGCTTCCACTGAGCCATAGCTGCATCCTTTTGGGGCCCCTCCATGGGGCAGGGACTTAGCTGGGTCAGCTGGGTTGTTTGACTGGGACGGTACACCTGGAAAAGTTAACGCAGGTGTCCTAAGGTGAGCTCAGGGAGGATAGAAACTCTTGTGGAGAGTCAGGGAAAAAGCTAGCTTGATCTTGATTTTCAGTACGAATACAGACCATAAAAGTGGAGCCTCATGATTCTTCTGACCTTTTGACTTTTTAGAAGGAGGTGTCAGAAAAACTCCCACAGGGATAAGTGGCATGTGTTGGCCAAGCATTCACAGGGACTGTCTGATGTATCCCACTGCCCTCTTCTTTGCTGTCTATCACCCAGGGAGGAGGCTATACGTAGATTCTTGTAATCAGTTGCCCCTTTCTACCTCACATTCCCTCCACCCTCCAGGCATTGCTACTCTCACCACTGGTCCTGAAGGAGTCATTTGTCCTGGATTTCCTGTGTTTCCAGTTGCTATTTGTATCAATGTACATCCTTTGGTCTAGCCAGATTTGTAAGGTAGAATTGGCCTCTCCAGATTTGTAAGGTAGATCATGATAGTGAGGTGGGAGAAGCATTTAAGAACTAGAGGAAAGTTATATGTTTCATCGTTGCTACCCTGCACCCTGACTGGCTCATCTCCTCCCCACAATCCTTCAGTAAGAGGGTGTACAGGGGGAACTGATTACAAGGATCCACATGTGACCTCTTCCCTGGGAGAGGGACAGCAGAGAAGGGGGGAAGGGAGACTCCGGATAGGGCAAGATATGACAAAATAACGAGGTATAAATTACCAAGGGCATATGAGGGAGGGGGGAATGGGGATGGAGGGGGGTGGAAAAAAGAGGACCTGATGCAAGGGGCTTAAGTGGAGAGCAAATGCCTTGAGAATGATTGGGGCAGGGAATGTATGGATGTGCTTTATACAATTGATGTATGTATATGTATGGATTGTGGTAAGAGTTGTTTGAGTCCCTAATAAAATGTAAAAGAAGAAAAGAGAAAAAAATGATTAGGGCAAAAAAAAAAAAAAAGAGGGTGTCCAGTTGGCTACCGATGGGCTTTGAGCGTCCCCTCTGCACTCACCCACATTAACAATGATATGATTTTTTTGTTTCTTGATGCGTGATACCTGATCCCTTCGACAGCTCCTGGTCACACAGGCTGATATGTTTCTTCCATGTGGGCTTTGTTGCTTCTGAACTAGATGGCCACTTGTCTATCTTCGAGCCTTTAAGACCCCAGATGCTGTATCTTTTGATAGCCGGGCAAGATCAGCTTTCTTCACCACATTTGCTTATGCACACGTTAGTCTTCATTGATCATATCAGGAAGGTGTGAACCCACTGATAGGATTTTTAGTTCTTTGATGTCTGATAACTGGTCTCTTTTGCACCTCTTATTCAGACTGGCTAGTGTACTTCTTCCATGTGGGCTGATACATCTCAGCTAGATGGCCACTTGTTTATCTTCAAGCTTTTAAGACCCCAGATGCTATATCTTTTGATAACAAGGTACCATTAGCTTTCTTCCTCAAGGTAATATCTTTCCAGCACTGTAAAAAGGTGTTGATCCCCTGATACATCCAATGCAATGCAGCTGTTGATCTCTTGACTGTTACTATCACCATTCAGAGTGGTTTTCTTTTTTTTTGGGGGGGGGCAGTGTTCATAAACTAACCTTTTCTGGAAGGAGTTAAAATTACTCAAGCTTAGATTAAGAATGTTGATCAAGGAAGGATTCAGATAATGACTGGGGTCGGGAGGAGGAAGCATTTAGGAACGAGAGGAACATTGTTTTTTTCATCGTTGCTACATCGGACCCTGACTGGTTCGTCTCCTCCCCAAGACCCTTTTGTAAGGGGATGTCCAGTGGCCTACAAAAAGGCTTGCAGGTCTAGCTAGACCAGGGGATGTACACTGGTAGAGGTGGGAACTGGAAACACAGGTAATCCAGGGTGGATGATCCTCTCATGGCCAATGGTGTGATTGGCAATATTGGGAGGGCACGGGGAGGGTGAGTTGGAAAGGGGGAAGCAATTTCAAGTATCTACATGTGACTTCCTACCTCGGGGACAGACAACAGAAAAGGGTATGAAGGGAGACGTGGGACAGAGGAAGATATGACAAAATAATAATTTATGAATTATCAATGGTTTATGAGGGAGTGGGTAGTGGTGAGGGAGGGGAAAATGAGGACCTGATGTCAGGGGCTTTGGTGGAGAGCAAATTTTTTGAGAATGATGAGGGCAATGGATGTACAAATGTGCTTTACACAATGGATGGATGTACGGATTGTGATAAGAGTTGAAAGAGCCCCTAATAAAGTGATTTTTTTTAAAAAGAAAGAATGTTGATCAAGTAGGTCCAACTTTATTCTTTAACCAGCCTGCTTCAGAGCTCTGCGATTGAAACATGGACTTAAGACCTAGGGGAATGGTGAGTCCTATATTCCAGATGTTTATGGTGAATGGGCATGACAGAGTCAAAAATAAATAGTGTATTTTTCTACTAGCTTGACTTACATACTAGTTTTATAGGGGCACAAACATACACCCCTGTCAAATAACTGCCACTTCACAACTTCCTGACTAAGAAACGCACTAGGGGTTGAAAAGCGCAATGTCAATGACATCAAACCAGCATATCCAACTAGCCACTTCAGGCTAATGTCTCCCTACTTTCTCACAGCCTCTTCCCGTCACATTCGTTTTGTGATCCTACCCTTCCAGGCTCCTGGTGGAGCAAGTTTCACAAGTGCATTCCAAGATACTAGCTTTCTATATCTCCCTAGAAGTCCAAAACTATGGGTGAGATGTGGGTGTTAGTCCGATAATCAGGAAAAGGGATTACTAAAATGAAATGTAAAGGGGAAGAAATTGTTGGTAGAAAGGTACACAGATAGTAGCACTGAAAGCATTGGTCATACCTCATAATTCTGTAAATTTTTAAAGTACATTGTAAATGTTTTTCTGTTTTTGTTTTTTTTATTGAAATAATTCTTTTCCTTTTTTTACATTTTATTTGGGACTCATACAACTCTTATCACAATCCATACATATACATACATCAATTGTATAAAGCACATCCATACATTCCCTGCCCCAATCATTCTCAAAGCATTTGCTCTCCACTTAAGCCCTTTGCATCAGGTCCTCTTTTCCCCCTCCCTCCCCTCTACCCCATCCCTCATGTGCCCTTGGTAATTTATACATCGTTATTTTATCATATCTTGCCCTATCCAGAGTCTCCCCTCCCCCCTTCTCTGCTGTCCCTCTCCCAGGGAAGAGGTCACATGTGGATCCTTGTAATCAGTTCGCCCATTCCAACCCACTCACCCTCCACTCTCCCAGCATCGCCCCTCACACCCTTGGTCCTGAAGGTATCATCCACCCTGAATTCCCTGTTTCTCCAGCCCTCATATGTACCAGTGTACAGCCTCTGCCCTATCCAGCCCTGCAAGGTAGAAATCAGATCATGGTAGTTGGGGGGAGGAAGCATCCAGGATCTGGGGGAAAGATGTGTTCTTCATCGGTAATACCGCACACCCTAATTAACCCATCTCCTCTCCTAAACCCCTCCATAAGGGGATCTCCAGTGGCCGACACTTGGGCCTTGGGTCTCCACTCTGCACTTCCCCCTTCATTGAATACGGTATATATATATATATATATATATATATATATATATATATACTTATACACATACATACACACATATATCTTTTTTTTTTTTTTGCATGATGACTTATACCTGGTCCCTTGGCACCTCGTGATCGCACTGGCCGGTGTGCTTCTTCCATGTGGGCTTTTTTGCTTCTGAGCTAGATGGCCGCTTGTTCACCTTCAAGCCTTTAAGACCCCAGTCACTATCTCTTTTGATAGCCGGGCACCATCAGCTTTCTTTACCACATTTGCTTATGCACCCATTTGTCTTCAGCGATCCTATCATGAAGGTGTGCAGTCAATGATATGATTTTTTGTTCTTTGATGCCTGGTAACTGATCCCTTCAGGACCACTCGATCACACAGGCTGGTATGTTCTTCCATGTGAACTTTGTTGCTTCTGAGCTAGATGGCCGCTTGTTTATCTTCAAGCCTTTAAGACCCCAGTCACTATCTCTTTTGATAGTCGGGCACCATCAGCTTTCTTCACCACATTTCCTTGTTCACCCACTTTGGCTCCAGCAGTTGTGTCGGGAGAGTGAGCATCATAGAGTTCCAATTTAATTAAAGAAAGTAATCATGCATTGAGGGAGTGTTTGAGTAGAGGCCCAAGGTCCTTCCGCCACCTTAATACTTAATCTATAAATATAGACACATAGATCTATTTCCCCATCCTCCTATATAAATATTTGCATGTACATGTCTTTGTCTAAACCTCCATAAATGCCCTTTGACTCCTAGCTCTTTCCTCCATCTCCCTTGACTTTCCTACTGCCCTACTACCATGCTTCGTCGCCACCTGGGCTAGAGTATACCTCTTCTCTAAGCAACCTTACCCTTGATCATTCCCCACCAGACCTGCCACTCCCCCCTCTCTACCATTTGGGGTCCCATGTTTTTCCCTTGTCCCTGTGTTTGTTAACACCACTTCCTTACCCCCCCTAACCCCCCACCACAAGTCCCCCGGAACTGTCGGTCCTGTTGTTTTTCCTCCAGATAGTTCATCCAGCCTGTCCTATTCAGACAGACTTGTGGAGACACTAACATGCACGAAAACAAGACAGAGGAAAACAAAGCAACAGTATACAACCAGACAACAAAACAACAAAAACAAACCACTGACAAAGAACAGAACAAAACAGTTCACAAGAGAAAAGCTTGTAGTTAGTTCAGGGATTGTTTGCTGGCCCTTAGGAGCGTTTTCCAGTCCAGTCTGTTGGGGCATCACGCCCTGGCCCCAAAGTCCACTTTCAGCATTCCCTGGGGACCTTGCCACTCCATTCCCTTGCTGTTCTGCTGCACTCCCCCATTGATTTGCCTCGGTGTGGTGGGATCAGGTCAGGTGCAATTCCCACACTGTGTCTCCGGTACAGTCCCCTGTATAGCCCTTAGCCAATGAGGGGCATCATTTCTCATAGTGGGGCCAGCCATGTTGTTCTCTCTATGGACTGGCTGCTCTACTCAGGAACATCATCCTCATGGCCTGGTGGGCCAGGTTGTGCTCCACTCTGTCCTCCTGCCCCTTCATCTGCTCCCGTGTGCTCTGATCAGATATGTTCGTCTCCCGGAGCTGCAGAGTCAATGTCGTCCTTTGGAACAAATTATTTTGGGGGGAGGGGCAGGAATCCACTAAATTTATGGTGCTGAGGCCAGCCTCCCAGACCTCTCCACTGCTTCCCTACTCCACGCCGGGATATTGCATTCACACCTTGTTGCACATCGTTGAAGTCTGGTCCCACTTTCCCTGTGGAGATATAAACAATACCCTCCCCTTGGGTGAATTAATGCCCATGCCCCTGCTCCCCTTTTCTTCCTTATATTCATCCTTTTGTTTTCCTCTCCCCCCTTCCTCCACCATTGTCTACCATGTACATCCCTGGTTTTGGTCTGGTCCCTTCCATACTACACAGTCTTCACCCCTAAAATGTTTGTATACAGTAGTTTTTTCCCCTATGCCACTTTTGCTTTTTTAAAAAAATTTTAATTCTCACCTCAGCAGGCTCATGTTGTACTTGTGCTTTTGTGCCTGACTTACCTTGCTTAGCATGATTTCCTCCAGTTCTTCCCATTCCACTATATGCCTCATACGTTCATTACTGCTTTTTAGTGATGCGTAGTACTCCATTGTAAGTATATACCACAGTTTTTTAATTCAATCGTCAGTTGATGGAAATTTGGGTTGCTTCCAACTCCTTGCAATTGTGAACTGTGCTGCAATGAACATTGGAGCACAGATGTCTGGTCTTGGTTTGTTTCTTGCCTCTTCTGGGTATATGCCCAGTAGGGGGATTGCTGGGTCATATGGTAACTCTATTTCCATCTGTTTTAGGTAGCGCCACATTGGTTTCCATAATGGCTGTACATACTTACAGTCCCACCAGCAGTGGATGAGAGTTACTGTCTCCCCACAGCCCCTCCAACACTTGTTGCTTTCTGATTTTTTGAATTGGGCTACCTTTGAGGGTGTCAGGTGGTACCTCATTGTTGTTTTAATTTGCATTTCTCTTATGGCTAAAGATCGGGAACATTTTCTCATATGTTTGTTGGCCATTCAGATTTCTGTCCCTATAAAATTTCGGTTCAAGTCTTTTGCCCACCTTTCAAATGGGCTATTGGTTTTTTTCTTTTTGGAATCCAGCAGAATATTATAAATTTTAGTAATAAGGCCTTTGTCTGATGTGTCGTTGTTAAAGATGTTTTCCCAGTCTGTGGACTCTCTTATTACTCTCTTGGTGAATTCTTTGGATGTACACAAGTGTTCTATCTTCAGTATATCCCATTTGTCAATTTGTGCCTCCTCTGTGTTTGTGTCCTTCCCTATTTCTGATAGCCTGTGTATTCCCTGCGCCAAAGTTCTCAAGTTGGTCCCAAATCCCTCATTGATGGCCCTAATAGTTTGGGGTTTAACTTTAAGGTCTGTGATCCACCTTGAGTTTATTCTTGTGCATGGAGTGAGATAAGGGTCTTGCTTCATTTTTCTGCATGTTGATATCCATTTTTTCCAGCACCACTTGTTAAATAGGGCATCTGCTTCCCATTTGATATTTTTGGGGCCCTTGTCAAAGATCAGCTGTGTGTATGCTGATGTTTTTATTTCTGGATTTTCAGTTCTCTTCCATTGGTCTGAGTATCTGTCATTGTACCAATACCATGCAGTTTTGAGAACTGTGGCTGCATAGTATGCGCCAAAGTCAGGTAAAGCAAGCCCTCCCATGGTGTCCTTGTTCTTGAGGAGTTCTCTGCTACTTCTGGGCTTCTTCCCTCTCCATATGAAGTTGATAATGAGTTTTTCCATTTCTTTGAAGAAAGATGATGGTAATTGTATCGGGATAGCATTAAACTTATATAGTGCTTTTGGCAGAACTGACATCTTAACTATATTAAGTCTCCCAATCCAAGAGCATGGAATATTCTTCCATTTGTTGAGGTCACTCTTAGTTTCTTGTAATAGTGTCCATAGTTTTCCCTATATAGATCTTTTTTTTTTGTCAGTGAGGTGTATCCCTAGATATTTCAATTTGTGTTTGGCTATTGTGAAGGGTACCACCTTTTTGATCTCTTCTTCTGGTCTTATCTGATGTGTATAACAGTCCGATGGACTTCTGTTTGTTGATCTTGTATCCTGCCACTCTGCCAAACTCCTCTATTGCTTCTAGTACTCCCCTTGTGGAACTTTTGGAAATTTCCATATATAAAATCATATCATCTGCAAATAACGATAGTTTCACCTCTTCCTTCCCCAGACGAATACCTTTGATGTCACTACTTTGCCTTATGCTGTTAGCTAAAACCTCCAGCACAATATTAAATAGGAGTGGAGACAAGGCATCCTGGTCTGGTCCCCTTTTTCAGTGGGATTGTGTTAGTCTTTTCTCCATTGAGTATGACTTTGGCTGTTGGTTTTTCATATATAGCTTGTATTGTCTTGAGGAACTTTCCTTCCATTCCTATCTTCGCTAGTGTCTTAAACAGGAATTGGTGTTGGATGTTGTCGAATGCTTTTTCTGCGTCTATTGATATAATCATGTGATTCTTATACTTTTTCATGTCAATGTGACGAATAATACTAATGGTCTTTCGTATGTTGAACCATCCCTGCATCCCTGGTATGAATCCCACTTGGTCATGGTGAATTATTTGTTTTATATACTTTTGTATTCTGTTGGCTAGTATTTTGTTAAGGAATTTTTGCAACAATGTTCATTAGGGATATCGGTCTGTAGTTCTCGATTCTTGTGGGATTCTTGCCCGGTTTGGGTATCAGAGTTATACTAGCTTCATAGAAGGAGTTTGGGAGTTTGCCGTCTTTTTCTATGTTCTGGAAAAGTTTGTGTAGGATTGGTATTAGTTCTTCCCTGAATGCTTGATAGAATTCTCCAGTGTATTCATCTGGTCCAGGGGATTTTTTTGTTGGTAATCCCTTGATAACCTTTTCTATTTCTTCTATTGCTATGGGTCTGTTGAGATTCTTGATGTCCACCGAGGATAGTCTAGGGAGGGATTGTTTTTCCAGGAATTTGTCCATGTCTTCCAAATTGTTGAATTCATTGGAGTACAATCCTTCATAATATTGTGTAACTATCCTTTTGATTTCATTAGGGTCTGTTGTAATGACCCCTCTTTCATCCCTTATTCTTGCTATTGAGATTTGTTCCCTCCTTTCTTTGGTTAGGTTTGCCAATGGTCTATCGATCCTGTTTATCCTTTCAAAGAACCAACTTTTAGCGATATTAATTTTTTCCATAGTTTTTTTATTTTCCCTCTCCTGAATCTCAGCCCTGATTTTTATAATTTCTTTTCTTTTGCTATTAGTAGGGTTGTCCTGCTGACTCAGCTCTAGTTTTTGTAAATTTCGCATCAGTGTATCCGTCATGAGTCTCTCTTCTTTTCCTAGGTGTGCTTGTATTGCTATGAACCTTCCTCTGATGACTGCCTTTGCTGTGTCCCATAAGTTTTGGTATGTCGTGTGCTCATTTTCGTTGGTTTCTAGAAATTTCCTGATTTCGTCTCTGATCTGCACCAGTATGCTCTCCTTTTGCAGTAGAGTGTTATTCATCCTCCAATTATTTGCTCTTATTTTCTTTGTCTTCCTTTTGCTGATTTCCAGTCTTATGGCACGGTGGTCAGAGAGAGAGGTCTGTATTATTTCAATGTGCTTAAATTTATGTAGATTTGCCTTATGCCCCAGCATGTGGTCTATCTTCGAATAGACTTGAAAAGAATGTGAAATTTTTTTTATTTGAATGAAAAGCTCTGTAAATATCTATTAGGTCAAATTGTCTAATTGTGGAGTTTAGTTCTCTAGTCTCCTTGTTGAGTTTCTTTCCCTGTGATCTATCTTTCTCAGTGAGTGGTGAGTTGAAGTCGCCCAGTATAATTGTTGAGTCTGTGATTTCTTTCTTAATCTTTTGGAATGTTTGGTTGACGTATTGAGCTGGTCTCTCATTCGGGGAATATATGTTTACAATGCTTAGTGGTTCATTGTCTATCATTCCCTTGAGCATTATATAGTGTCCCTCCTTATCTCTTTTTATGGTTTGCACTTTGAGGTCAATTTTATCCGAGATAAGGATTGCAACCCCTGCTTTTTTTGTATTGCTGTTTGCTTGGTAGGTCCTTCTCCAGCCTTTGATTCTCAGCCTATTTTTGTCTGTAGCCTTGAGATGTGTCTCCTGTAGGCAGCAAATTGATGGGTTGTGTTTTCTAAGCCATTATGCTAGTCCCAGTCTTTTAATGCCTGAGTTCAGGCCATTGATATTCAGGGTTATTATCTCAATGTGCGGACTCTGTGATGCCATTTTATACCTTTTGTGTTGGGAGTTTTCCTACTTTCCTTTCTCATTAGTGTGTGTGTATCATTCTTGACTTCTTTCCATCTTTAAGCCATTGCTGTCTTGGGGTCTGTTTTCTCTTTGTTGTGCTCTGGGTGAGGTTGTTCTATGTGTTGGTCTCTTATTTGTGCTTGGTGAGTGTTGTTCTTCTGCCCATAACGAGTCGGCGAGGATCTTTTGTAAGGCTGCGTTTGTTGTAACGTATTTTTTTTTGAGTTTTTCCTTGTCTGGGAAGACTTTTACTTCTCCATAGATCTTGATCGATAATTTGGCTGGGTAGAATATTCTTGGATTTGCGTTGTTTTCTTTCAATTTTTGGAATATGTTACTCCACTCTCTCCTTTTTTTTCATAGTTTCTGCTGATAGGTATGAGCATATCCTTATGTGGGAACCTTTATATGTGATTGCTTGCTTTTCCCTAGCTGCTCTCATGATTTTCTCCTTTTCCTCAAAGTTGGATAGTTTAACTATTATGTGCCTTGGTGATTCTTCTTGGGGTCCCGTCGTGCTGGTGTTCTTTCAGCCTCCTGGATGGTTGCTTGGTTTTCATTCATTAGGCTGGGGAAGTTTTCCTCCAAGAATTCTCTCGCTATTGTTTCAGATGACTTCTTTGTTGTGTCTTCCTCCGGTAGGCCAATTATTCTAATGTTGTTCCGCTTCATAGCATCAGACATAGCTCTTAGGTTTTCTTCGGCTTCTCTGATGCTCTTATTAGATTTTTGTTCACGTTTATTACAGTCTGCTTGGCTGTCCTCCACAACACTGATGCGGTTCTCTGATTCCTCCAATCGATTCTCAAGGAACACGATTCTGCTATTGTTTTTCGTTATCTGCTCCTTAAGCTCCTGTATTTCCCTTTGTTGTATGTCTTTTATCTCCTCTATCCGTTCATCCTTTTTCTGTATTATTTCCTTCATATCCTGCATGGCTCCAAGCAGCATTCTGAGAGTGTCTTTGTATGGCATCCCAATGTCTGCTTCTTCTATGTAGGTTGCTATGTTCAGGACATCTTCTGCGTTGGTCTTTTGTTTCTCCTGTTTTTTCATTGAGGTCGTTGTGGGTGATGGCTGTTTGCGTTGAGTTGTTTTTGAGGGACCAGGTGCCATTTTCTAGTCTCTCTCTGGAAGACTTATAGGAATGCTTCTTCGATTTGCCTACAGCTGATTTTGCTATGGGATTAACCTACAGCTGTTTTTGCTACGGGATTAACCTACCACTTTATCTTCCTGTGGCTTCCCTATCAGGGGAGTGCCCCAGATGTCAGGTCGAGTGCCTGCCCCAGTGATGCAGAGGCTGGGCTGAAGTTCCCGCTATTGGTTTGAATATTGATAAGTGTTGCCTGAGCTGCCTTATGTCCCCAGGTACACAGGCAGGAACTACCTGGTGAGAAGTCTGAGGAGTATCCCGTGGAGAGCAAGCAGGCCTTACCCTAGCCTTGGGATATCTATGCAGCGTGGAGCTCACCTAGCTGGGTGTGACCCAGGCTCAAATGCCCTAGGGCAATGGGAGTGCCCCGTAAGTCCGCAATGGAGTGTGAGAGAGCATGGCAGGAACAAGGGTGGGGGGAGAAAAATCAAAAAGTGATACTAGACTGTGCAAGGGTACAGGGAAGCGAGATAAGCAAAAGAAACTATGTAGCTGAGTCCCATTCCCTGCCTGTGGATCTTAAAGGGCTTACTCCCTGCCCCAAGCCCCAGCGGTAGTCTGCAGCTGAGCCCCAAGAAGGGTCACAAGAAAACTGTTGAGCAGCCCCCAGAGAAGTGGGGAGACAGAGAGCAGAGATGTTAACAGACGCCACAGTGTAGCTGAAGCTTAATCCCTGCCTATGGAGTTGTGGGGGTTTGGGTTTAGTCCCTGCTCAGACCACGCGGCGCGGCTGCGGCTGTGCCTTGAAAAAGCCCCTGCACAGCCCTCCAAGGCTGTGTGGGAATATAGAGCAGACAAGCAAACAGAAGCAACAATGTAGTTGAACCCCGATCCCTGCCAGTGGAGCCGCAAGTGTCCTGTCCCTGCCCTGAGGCAGGTAGGGGAAAACTGTGGCTGTGCTGAGACCAAGCCCTGCTACAGGCTCCAAATGGTCCCAGCTTGGGCAGATCCGGCAGCTTGACTAGGGTCGAGGCCCAGCCGGCTTCCACTGAGGTAAGCCAAAAGCCCCCAGCCCCTCAAACCCCGTGGATCTGTGCCTATTTATCTTTATGATGCACCTCCTGCGATCCAGTGGTGTTGAATTTCACTCTGAGCAACTCTCCTGGCCTGGATTCTGTGGAGTCCCTCTGGTGTGTGTCACTCCGTCGCCATCTTCCCGGAAGTCGTGTAAATATTTTTATAGCAATAAAACTAGCATAAGAATATTGTAGCAATGAGTATATTGACTTGGCTTGAAAACAGATTCTTCCTGAAAATTCACCTATTTTGATAACAAATTAAAGTGTGAAGGGTTCCTCTTCGAAGTCAACCATTCAAAACCTAGGTCAACACTCAACTTAAGCATTGAACTCCCAAGGCTATACAGTAATCCAGGGTCATAATTGCCTTTCGGGAACACCTGGAATCCATTAATCCTCTGAGACTAGGAAATACCTGCTTCTATTACAGAAATGTCAATGAAGGGGACCTGATGAAGAGAAGAATGGACTTTATTAGCATAGCGTGGGCCCTGTCTTTACAACAAATACTTCTGTTTGGATCCTAATCTTCAGCTCAGTGGCTCAGGGTGGTCTCTCTTAGGGCAAGAAGTTCAGGCCAACACTGACATACCTAAGTGATCACTCCTCTTCAGTTTCAGGTTGCAGATTGGCCACACATAACAAAATACAGTCCAGTCTAGGGAGCCAGAAACGTGGGACTGCTGTCTTGCACACTTAAGCATCACAAGGATTTGAACTTCTGGATGGCTGTGAACCAAATCCATTCACCTGACTCCAAATTTCCTAGTGTCTCTGCTTGCTATTTAGAGAGTGCATTGATTTTTCTTCCAGGAGCTGTACTACAAAATGGTGAGTACTACAGAAACCTAGATTATTTTCATTATACAGAGTAAGGTCAGATAAGAATCACTGAAACCCGAGGTTAGATTCAAAGGCAAAAGTGTGATGGGTGGGGGACAAGGGATGGAGCTGTATGATGCAGTCTATTGCTATCAAATGCATATGTGGTTCCAAACACTGGATAACAGTGATGATAAACTTCCTGAGTAAGTCTAGATATACAGGTCGACCAAAGGACATGCTTTCTTAGCACATTTAAAGTCACCATTGCTTCTTCACTATAGTTTTCTTTTCTCCATCAGTCAGTGAAATATTTTCTTTAGATTTTTTAGAGATGGTAGATTTGGCTCTTACACTGTTGCACATATCTTCTCATGGCCTCATCAAAAGAATGAGTCTGAATGAAATGTGTCCATTTGGTCAATAAGCCAGAATTCCTATTCTTTATATTTATGTATGGTGATTGTAAGTCCTGTAAAAACATTCCTCACTGGTAATGCCCCTTTGTACAACAGAATGAAATCCTGCCTAGGCTTGCAGTGTCTTTACCTTGCCTTACATAATTAACACCATTATTGGGCTATTATTAAAAACACAGCCACTGAAGGTGATTTTATTTTTCTTGACTGTTTTCAAAAATTAAACAATTGTGTCTCTTTCTTCAGAGGATCCCATTCATAACATGTCCCATGTATTGAGGATGATACCTCATCATCTTTGATTTTTAATAGCATTTGTCCTGTACTTATTCCTAGAGACCAAAATAAAAAAATACAAACTCACTGCCAAAAAAGTGATTCCAAAACAGAGTAGCTTTAAAATTGTGGGCAGAACTGCCCTGGAGGTTTCTTGCACTGTAACTATGTATGGGCATAGAAACTTTGACTTCCTCCAGTGAAATGACTGATACTTTCAAAGGACTGACCCAGCAGTTAGCTCACTGTACTACCATTGCTCCATTGTCCATGATAGGTTTGTTTATTCTTCTTGCTGTCTGTGGTATACTCAACATTCTGCACCAATATCATAAAATTCACATGAATTAATTTACATTTTTTCTGATTGATTGCCCATTTGAAAACATGCATATGGGGTGATGAAAATATCATGGATTGAGCCAAGCTCACCTTAGTCCTAAAATGGCACCTTTGCTTTCTGCACTTTAAGTAGGCCCTTGGCAGAAGATTGCCCAATTTAATAGGTGCTTTGAGTTCTTGATAGCTGGTTCCAAGGATAATGATGATGGATTCAGTAATATATAAATCTTGATTTCAAATCATGCTCAAACTCTGCTGGGGTTGCTGATTAATTCAATTGTGTGTGTTGTTATAGTGATGCTCAATGTTATAATCTTTGATCTTCATTAGTTATTTCTTCAGATTCTCCTCACTTTCAACCAGAAAGATCAGTTTCTACTTCACAGCTTTTTAAAATGATTTTCTCCTATCCATATGTTTAATGTTTCAGATGATTTTTTCCCAAAAATATATTAAATATATACTGTACATTTCATGATTTTAAAATTTGAAGCATCCCATTTTTCTGTTTGAATAGCTTCCTTTTTTCCCTACTGCAACAATTACCATAAAGACAAGAAGACAGGGGAATATTGTTATGGTACTCTCTTAATCCAATCTTTTACTGGAACCATTTGATATCACCCATAATATCAGAAGTTCTAATTCCAGAAGTTATTTTCCATTTACTTGAGTGCCAAGCAGTTCTGTTGATCGAGTATTGCAGCTCTATTTTGTATTAGTTTCAGCAGAATTTTGAATGTGTATCATAAAATATTGTTTGAAAAATTTCACGTCTATTTAAATATCTCCTTTTTTTGAATGCACAACAATATGGATAACCAGCAGTCTGTGGACAAACACTTGTTTCCCAAATTTGAGAGCATAGACCATTTCAAGATTTGCATGTGTTTGATTAAACATATTCATTGGTATTCAGGCAATTACTCAAGACATGTTTATCTGGAATACTTCAGAGCACATTTGAATTATATATTGAAGTCTTTCAGTTGTTAATCATATGCTATTTCATGAAGTGGTTAATGGAAGCAAAAAAAAAAACCCCAAAAAACTGGCAAACCCATAAGATACCAGTCTTGAAGTATTTATTAATTGTTAATATTTCAACATTCACTTATTTTATATAAATATATGTATATAGATATATATAAATAGAGAGAGATATCACTGTGGAAGGCGTTTCACCTCCTCTCCATAAATATACCCCCACCCATCTCTCATATACCCACATACCACAGAGAGAGATGGAGAGAAATAGAAAGAGAGAGATGTTATGGAATATGTTGTTTATAGTGGAGAATTGCTGAAATATTATAAACTCTTAAAGTTAGGTTGTAGCCTGGATTTGAGAAGTCCATGTGAGCAGTGATAAGCTTATTATTTTAAAAACTTGAGACTTTACACAGTGAGTATGAAAAAATGGAATTAAAGGTAATGTAAGGTTTTCATTAAAATATTGAAGGTTCTTCATATTGATAAGTCTATGGGATGAGATGAAACTTTTGGAGAAGTGAATATATATGGCTAGAATAATGGGTAAACCCTACGGTAGACATTATAGAACCCATAACCATGTGTCAAATCACAATATAAAGAAAATTTCTCAGGATTAGATGCCTCATTTTTCTGTTCACACATATTTGACTGCTTATTCCTCAAATGAAGGAGATCCTGTGGGTTACTTTAGGATTCAGTGACTGTTGAGAATGTGGCTGTGGATTTTACCCCAGAAGAATGAGCATTGCTGGATGATTCTCAGAAGCAACTCTACAGAGATGTGATGGTGGAGACCTTCACAAACTTAGCTATAGTTGCTAAGAAAAGCTTCATTATTCCAAATAAATTCCTTATTTACCAAATATACCCAGTTGTTGTCCAGTCAATAGGAAAAGGGATAGGAGGAATACCTCGTTAAATATGACAATTCAGTTAATTTTCTCTCCGGGACAATTATATTGTAGGTTTCCCATGATCACAAATTTTTACATATTACAGTCTACCCAACAAGTATTTCAATTACTACCAGTATTACCCCCTGGTGAACAGGTATCTGTGGAACTTTAAAACTCAGCAGATTAGCAGTAATGAAGATTTTTCCCACTTCTGGAATATAAACTGACAAATGTGAATCATAATGGAGTGTTATCTAATATAGTGCCAGGAGAAGAGTCTTGATGATTAAAAGATATTCAAAGCCTCTTCTTTCTCCCGCTAAGCTGGATTGATATCAAACTGCTGATGTTGCAGTCCGCGGCGCAATGTGTACCATCTATGTCACAGGGCCGTACTGTGTTAACTAAACATTTCAGGGAAATAGTTATTTTGAAAATAATTCATGCCTGCAAATAATTCAGAGATCTTGATAATCAAAGTATTTAATCAGTGTCAGGAAAATGTTCACTAGGCTTTCTTTTTGTCTGTTATGGGTGCAATGTTGGTAAGACCTATTTCGTTCTCTCAGAGTAGTAAGAGAAATGCCGCGGGAGAGTGCAGAACAGTCATCCAGGCCCACTGTGTCCAGAAAGCATTGCACACATTCCACTGTTATGGAAGAAACTGCATTTGATACATTTGTTAGAAAAAGTCTCATTTAACTAAGAAGACAATTCTGCATGCCTGCCCTTGATTATTTGTTACTTGTAGGCATAATAAACCTATGTTCATGAAGGATTAAAGAAAAAGAAAATCCATCAAATTATTAATGTTATATCGGTCTTGTGTCTACTTCCTTTTAAATTTGATTTTCGTATTACAAGTTATGGTACATGTGATACTGCTCCTTTTAATCTTAAGGTTGAATTTACTTGCCAATTGCTTTTGGAGCATTGCCAACACATTGAAAGAACCAACGTGACAAAGCATTTCTGGTTCCACAGTTACCTGTTGCCTTTGTTTAATGCTTTTCTTTGTTTTCATGCTGTGAACGTCACCTCATTTCTGCTTCTCAAATGTACATGATTAGGAGAGGGATGATGGCGGACCAGGTGAGCCACACACTCTGAGGGCTCTTTTGAAAAAGGTGGGTTTGTTTTCCAGGTAGCCGAGTGGAAAGAGTAGGTGAGTGAAAGATCCCCCTGGTACAGAACTGTACCCCCAACCCATGCATTTGTTCTGAGCCAGGGCCTCGGTTAGTCAGCATTCCATTCTTGGGACATCTCAAGTCATCAGGGCTCCTCCACAGTGGCAGAGACCAGCTGTAGCCTCACTCCACCCCCACAACTGGACTCCACACCTAGAATCGCTTGGCTGCTCTGCCAAGACACGCAGCTGTGGTGGGACCCCCTATAGCAGTTGCCTACTCATGGGACCCCACTAGGAGAGAAGTTTGCCTTTCCCACAGTTTCCCTCTCTCCATGTGGCAGTGATTTGCCCTTGAGCTGGGGTCCCTCCCTCCATTCACCCAAGGCCCTTAATTCACCTGCATTCTTCCAATGGCTGCCTGGACAACCTCCGCAGTGGATGATTCACCCCCATTGCTGCCTTAAACCTCTCCACCAGCACCCCATTTGCCCATCCATCAACTTAACTGTCTCTCCACTCCCTGCTTGGGAAGCACTTCCCGCAGGTATGAGCCCATGGCTGGAGGCAATCTCACTTCTGCTTACTGCATTGCCTTTCCAGGGGAGCTACTTCAGGCTGGCTCCCAGCACTGCAGAGCCTTGTGCCTCTGTCCTGGAGCGCTAAGCCTGCCTCACCTCAGTGCATTCCTCCCAGTACAGTGGGCTGCCACCATAGCCCGGACCCTGTGTCAGAGCCAGCCCTTTCTGCCATGGTGCACCATGGGGTATCCAGTACCAACCCCTGGGAGTGCTAAACCTGCCCACCAAGGCGTGTTCCTCTGAGCCCGGACCCTACACTGTTCATAGTGCTGGCCAAAGTTCCTGCCTATTAGGAAGGGTAGCTACATGACTTTGTGTTCCCAGCAGAGCCGACTTTGTCCACCCCTGTGCACTGTGGGGTTTGCAGTGCCAGCAGCTGGGAACTCTGAGCCTGCCTGCTGCGGCGCTCTACTCCCAGTGTGGAAGGTGGGCACCATTGCCCTCTGTGTCCTGTTGGAGCCACTGCTGCCCTTTCCGGCTAGCCCCACATTGCTGTGGAGCCTGTGCTGTTCACAGTGCCTGCAGCTCAAAAGATCACTGTTCCCTCCTCCTAGGGAGACTAGGACACGGCTTTGGGATCCCCACAAGAGCCATCTCTCCAATCTCAGCATTGGGGTGCCCTGTGCGGTCGCCAGTGCCAGCTTTTAAGCCTGCCCCCCCCCCCAGCCCTTGTAGCCAGCATAGGAGGCAGGTGTTCCAGCTGGAATCTCCGTCAGCACCCTGTGTGACCCCAGCCCTTTCATGCCTTCATAGGAGGAGGGTACTGCGGCCAGCATCTCTCTCAGAAGGGGCAGAGTAGGAATGAGGACCCAAAGCAGTAAGTCACATCTTCAATGGAAAGACACCTGCTGAACACTGAATAGAGACTCTGGATTCTAATGTAGGCCTGCGCTTCCCACAGGCAACAGGGCCTCAGCATTTGGAGAATGACCGTGGAAACTGTTTTAAATGCCCTTTACCCAAGTGACGCTGGTACATCTGAAATGTCAGCATCCCCAAATTCAGTATCTCCATTTATGCTCTGGACACAGCACTCTAATTGCTGCTTACCCAAACTCATAGATTGAGCTTTATGGAAAATTGTTCATATTATTGACAATTAAGAAGTAGCAACTCAAAACAAGCGTTTTAAAGCTAATTTCCAACAGTGGTTCCCTTTTCATTTCTCTTTTTCATATCCTAGGTCTCAAAAATGGTCTAGAGTTAGAGTTGGTCTCCCTAACTCGTTTTCTGCTTGGTTATAACCACTGTATTATATCACAACTAACCAAATTTAAACCAAATTCACCTGGACTTCTCTGAGCCAGATGCTGTTGAGGGGAATAAGTAACTGCTTTGACAGAAAGAGCCATAGATTTTATCAATTTCCAGATACTTAAACACAGTCATATTTGTGTGTGTCATTTAGACATTGCAGGCTTGGTTCTTTTTTCACATATAGGCTGGAATGGCATCACTTGATACTGGTCTTTTCAACAAAGTGCCATCTTATGCCATCTGCTGCTGGGGCTTGTCTGACCACCTTAAATCCCAGACTATGTGTATCTGCCGACTAGTCCAGGTCACCTTCATCTCTAAATGTGATGATCATGATTGTCTCAGATAAGTTCATGACAGAGATCATGAAATCAGAAGTGTAAATCTAATGACAGTATCCCTCTGAATTGAATGTTTTTATTACGCATGCTAAAAATACTCTTTTTTTCCTAATTACATTTAATTTATTTATTTTAGTCATTTTATTGGGGGCTAATACAACTCTTATAGCAACCCATACATCTATCCATTGTTTCAATCACATTGTACATATGTTGCCATCATCATTCTCAAGACATTTGCTCTCTGCTTGAGCCCTTGGTATCAGCTCCTCATTTTGTTCCCCTCCCTCTCTGCTACCCCCTCCCTCATGAACCCTTAATAATTTGTAAATTATAATTATTTAGTCATATATTACACTGTCTGATATCTCCCTATGTTAGGGTTGTTAGTCACCAGGGAGGAGGTTACATGTAGATCCTTGTAATCCTTTCCATCCCACCTTCCCTCCACCCTCCCAGTATCACCTCTCAACACTGGTCCTGAAGGGATTAACTGTCCTGGATTCCCTGTGTTTGTAATTCCTATCTGTACCAGTGTATATCCTCTGGTCTAGCCAGATTTGTAAGGTAGAATTGGAATCATGATAGTGGGGGTAGGGGAGTAGGGGAAGGAAGCTTTTAGGAACTAGAGGAAAGTTGTATGTTTCATCGTTACTACACTGCACCCTAACTGGCTCATCTCCTCCCTGTGACCCTTCCATAAGGGGATGTTCAATTGCCTACAGATAGGTTTTGGGTTTCCACTCCGCTCTCCCCCTCATTCATAATGATATGATTTTTTTGTTCCGATGATGCCTGATAACTGATCCCTTCGACACCTAGTGATAACACAGGCTTGTGTGCTTCTTGTATGTGGGCTTTGTTGCTTTGGGCTAGATGGCAGCTTGTTTACTTTCAAGCCTTTAAGAGCCTAGATTCTGTGTCTTGTGATAAATGGACACCATCATCTTTCTTCACCACTTTTGCTTATGCACCCATTTGTCTTCAGTGATCATACTGGGAAGGTAAGCACCCAGTGGTATGATTTTTTGTTCTTTGATATCTGATACCTGATCCCTTGGCACTTCATGATCATACAGGCTGAGGTGCTTCTTACATGTGGGCTTTGTTGCTTCTGATCTTGATGGCTGATTGTTTACCTCCAAGTCTTTAAGACCCTGGATGCTATATGTTTTTATAGCCGTGCTCCATCAGCTTTCTTCACCACATTTTTTTATTCACCTCTTTGTCTTCAGTGATCATATCAAGAAGGTGAGCATCACGGAATGCCAGTTTAACAGAACATAGTATTCTTGCAGTGAGGACGTACTTGAGTGTAGGCCCCAATGTCCATCTGCTACCTTAATACTAAACCTATAAATATATGCACATAGATGTAATTTCCTATCCTCATATAAAAATATATTTACATATGCATGTGCCTTTATTTAGACCTCTAGAAGTGGCCTCCTAGCTCTTTCCTCTATTTTCTTTAACTTTCCTCCTGTCCCACTATCATGCTCAGCCTTCATTTGGGTTTCAGTAATTCCTCTCAGCCACATTACCCTTAATCATGCCTTACCAGGCTTCCGACACCCTCCTCACCACCAATTTGGATCACTTTGTTGTTCCCTTTGCCCTGGATTTGTTAACCCCAATACCTTCCCCCCCACCTCCATGTCTTCCATGTCCCCCCAGAACTGTCAGTCCCATTGTTTTCTCCACCAGATTGTTCATCCTGCCTATCTTATTTAGACACACATGTGCACAAAAACAAGACAAAGCAAAGCAAAACAAAGTAACAAAAAAACAAACAACAACAACAACAATAAAATATCCAATGACAAAACAACAACAAAGGAAAGCCTATGGTTAATTCAAGGACTGTTTGTTGGCCTTTAGGAGTATTTTCTGGTCAAGTCTGATGGGGTGCCAAGCCCTGACCCCAAAGTCTGTTTTTGGTATTCCCTGGGCACTTTGTTGCTCTGTTCCCCTTGCTGTTCTGTTGCACAACCTTCTTGTTTTTTGCCTCCGTTTGTTGGGGGACCAGATTGGGTGAAATTCCCACACTGTGTCTCCAGTGTTGTCCCCTGTAGGGCTATGAGTCTGTGCGGGATGTTGTGTCTCATAATGGGGCCAGACATATGGTCTTCTCTGTGGATTGGCTGCTCTGAACGGGAATATTGTCCTCCAGTCCTGGTGGGCCAGGATGTGTTCCACTATCTCTTCCTCCCCCTTAATTTGCTCCTATGTTCTCTACTCAGACATGTCCTTCTTGAGCTGCAGCTTCAGTGCTGTCCACTGAAATAAATTACTCTGGGGGCTACAAATATTCTTGATAAGCTGAAAAGTTCTCCC
This sequence comes from Tenrec ecaudatus, assembly GCF_050624435.1. Classification (NCBI taxonomy): domain Eukaryota; kingdom Metazoa; phylum Chordata; class Mammalia; order Afrosoricida; family Tenrecidae; genus Tenrec; species Tenrec ecaudatus. Next base: position 368,761 of record NW_027457998.1, on the reverse strand, counting down.
CGGACTATGGAAATCAACACCTTGAGCTTTACACTCAATGGCATGGATTTCTTTCCCATGTCCCAAGCCACAGGGTGATATTTGGTCAGTCATTTAATCCAGTTGCTCTCAGTACTTTCCAATTTGGAATTTGTAGAGTAATATGGGCCCAATGAAAGGGCAATCATATTTATTCCACTTTTCTACTATTGTAGAGAAATCATAAATAATTCTTTACAGCTTAAAATTATACCTGCTTGGTTATTTCATGACTGTGATTAAGACATTATGTGAAGAAGACAGTCTCATCCGTGTCCACATTCAATGTCTCCATGGGAATCTAGTGGGTGAGTGAAGATGGTACTCTCATACATTCACCTCTCTTGCTACTCGAGGCTGTAGCATGAGAGCTAAGTGATAACTAAAGCCAAAAATCTTGTTCCAGCACACCTGGACCACTGCTTTTTCTCCTGAGTGTCCTCCCAATGTAGCTTCTGTGCGCCTTGAGAAAGCCAAGGAACAAAATGAAAGTTAGTTTAAATTATATACATTGTTTAAATGATATATATTTCATTTAAACTATACTACACGCACGAATTTCAGTGTTTAAATAGTTTCTCAAACTGACCTTTGTGTTCTCTGAAGTGCCAACTTGCAATAGAAGCTGATGAACTATTAAGAAATGTCACATACCAGAAGATTTCCGAAGAATTAGACTAAGTGTGTGTGCCTGTGTATATATACTCTCTATACCTTTATAATCTACTTAAAATGATAGAACTATTGACATAAGGGAAACGATTAGTTGTTGAACTATGTGACCTAAATTCACCATCTTGAGTTGTGAACATGGGAGTCATAAAAGCAGATAGTTTTATCTCCACAGGTCTATAAATTATGTAAAAAAAATTGGGGACCCTATTCCTCTAAAACAAAAGTAAACCAAACAAATTATCTTCATCTTTACTTCTATGGAAATTCTCAGGAGTACAAAACAGATTTGTTAGTTCTTGAAACTTATGGTGTATTCAGTAATCTTTGCCTATACCATCATTCAAATATACATTAAGTTTTCATTGGTCTTTTAAAATTCATTGTCAAGATTTCTTTTCCATATTAGGTGATAGAGAATGACATGGCTGGGGTAAGCCATACCGTAGTCCCAACAATGACATTAAAATATTTAATGATTTTTTAAAGAAATTTCTTTTACCTTGTATTTATTGCCTGCTTCTTATATTGATATTGATTGTGAATTTAGGTGAAATGAATTCTGTGACTGCAGTATTTTCTTGTTTTTTTCATGACATTTTTTGGAACCACTTGAGAGGACTAAATATTTCTATATAATGAAATATAAACCACATTGAAGGCTCTAATCATTTGTATCCATCAGTGAGTGCTCAATATCTCTACATATTGGTGTCATCTGTGTGTCATAGTCATTGGACTGCTAACTGAAAAACTGTCCGTGTGAATTAATCAAGTTTTTCTGTTCTCTTCCCATAAATATTTACAGTCAAAAAATTTGTAGAGCATGGCTATGAGTCAGGAGAGACTCAATGACATTTTGTTATGGGCTCTATGAAAGACACTTCTAAGAAATATAAAGCAAAAGTCATGGAAAGGGTATATTTGTAGAAACCAACTGAGATAATGGCCTTATATACAAAATATGAACCAAGTTCTTAAAACTCAATAAATAAAAGTGACAGGAGACTACTTGTTTTTAGGTACTATTTTTAATGTTGAAGCTATTTGGTTGCTGTGATGATTACCTATCATTTATAATCTTTGTAATGTTCTTGATTCCCGTAATCTCTAACAGTATGGTGCACACTTGTTTTTTCTGTTAAGGCATAAGTGCTAGGTAGATAGATGATAGATTGACAGATTGACAGAGAGATTGCTTGTGTTAGGCCTGGTTGTCTAGAGAATTCAAACCAGTCACTCAAATATGTGTAAGAAATAGCTTTATATGAAGAAGTAATTACATATTGACAGAAACATCCCAGCCCAGTCCAACTCAAGTCCATGAGTACGATACTATTCCATAGTTCTTCTTTGGACTCATGCAGCCACATGCAATGATGCCGAATGCAGGAATATCACATGATGGTAGGTACAAACTCTTGTGGATCCAATGTCTCTACAGCATAAAGATGAAGACACAGAGTTGGGGGTGGGAGTGGGTTCCAATGTTCCTCCTTATGAGAAAACCATGCCCACAAGGAGGTACCATCAATCTGTGACCTCAGTGACAGGCTAGATTTTACCACATTATATATTTTCAATTTGACCTGAAATTGTGTAACTACCATACTGATAGTGATAGATAAATGATAGATAGATAGATATGACAGATATTGATAGGGATAAATATTCTAACAGTTTTATTAGTATGTCATCCACATGTCATACAATTCAATAATTCAATCATGTCAAGAATAGTTGTGAAGTTATCACCGTTTTCAATTTTAGAACATTTTCTTCTTCCTTGTAGTCATTATGATTCATGAATTAAGTTTTGTAATTGTAGCAAAAATATACACAACAAAACATTCTCCAATTACACAACTTCTACATGTATAATTCAGTGCCATTAATTAAAATGTTTCATGTTGTACAATGATTATTCGTATCCTTTCCCAAATTCATCCACAACCATCAAACTCAATGATCCCTAAGCAACAGTGCTTTCTCCTTCAACCACGGTAATCATTGGTCAACTTTGGCTTCTATTTGTTTGTTTTAGTAGCAATATTCTTCATACAGTATTCAAATATCACACGCTTCTATGTAGAGATAAATTGCTTTTAAAATGAGTTGCATAGACATCATCACAATCATTACAAGTGCTTCTTCCCCCTCCTGTACTTACTGTATGCTCCCCCAATTCCCTCACTGTCCCCGCCTCCCCTTCACACATCCCCCCTAAATCATTGCATTACCTATTGTTTCTATGCATCTACTCCTGTGCTTCACAGTCTGGGAAACCCAACAGAAACCAAAACAAACCGGCAAGAAGAAGAAAATAAGAATATAAAGATAAAAATAAAAATAAAGATTAATAAAGAAAATACCACCAACAATATCTTAAAAGCCCCTCCCCCCCCAAAAAAATCTTAAAAGCCAGAGAAGAAATTACTGTAGTGGATAAAGTGAGGAATACTTGAAGCTACAGCAAATTCATGTTGCGTCAAGAGAGAGGTTAACTGAAAAAGTATCATATTATACTATGGTGTGATTGAACATAATCAGGATTACAATGATCTCTGGCTGATAGTAAAGCTGTTCTAGACCCTTTCCTGTGTTTAAAGAGGATATGCCAGAGATTTACTCTCACTAGATGGTTTCCAGATGGATTTGGGGTCCCCACTGTCCTACATACTTTCCTATAAATTTTTTTGTTTTGTTTTTCACAATTAAACTTTGCTATTTTTCCCTCACCATATTTGGATTTTGTTATCTTTGCATCACACATGTGCTTCATCCATGTGGACTTAGTTGACACCTCACTTAGATTAGTGACTGTTTGAATACAAACCGTTAAGACCCCAGACACTATTCCAATTGTTAGCGGGGCGCCATGTGCTTTCTTCACCACACTGCTGTAGCTCCCTTACCTTCAGTGATTGTTTCATTAAGGTCAGTATTGAGCAGGCCCTGTTATCAGAACTAACTGTTCTTGGATTGGGAATAGAGTTAAGTGGGAGCCTATAATCCATCTGCTCTGGTTTACTTTGGTGGTCATATTATGACAAAAAGACCACCACCACCACCACCACCAACAACAACAACAGCAGCAGCAACAACAAAAAGGCGTAAAACAAAGCCCCCTCAGATGTGATTGCATTGATAGCATCAATAATTTATCCAATGACATAGAATATAAGATACTGTTGATATGAGGGGTTTATGCAAGTATATAACTTTGAGGTGCAATCCACGAGTTGTTGCTTTGTACAGAAAGATTTCTTAATTGAATGACCTCTGCTTACACTGAGCATGGTTCTTGGTGTTAGGGAAAATTTACTTTTATCAGTTGTTACAAGTGCAGGCACTTGCCTATCAGATTAAAACTGTTCATATTATTGCAAGGAACGCATTGAGGTATTAAATATTTGGTGGTTCTCAGTGTCACTGCATTGGACACCCACTAAGCCAGGGATGTCCAATGACCAACATTTCCACAGGTTTTCCCTCCCCTGCCTTAAAAATAGTTCAATCCTTAATCAAGGGTACAGGTAGATTTGGTGTATTGCTCAGTGCATTCAGTAGGGCTTCTACTCTGTGTCCTCCTGATGTGGCCCTTGGCCTGTAAGGCCAACATCTACAGTCATCATAGTGTTTACTCCATAGCATAGTTCATCCAGGGTTGGGTAGAAACATATTATTAGTGTCAACCCTGGAACATAAAATCAGTTTATTGACCACTTAGGTTCCCAACAATTATTGTTTAGCATCCCTCACGAAGTGAGGTTGCTCCTCCTCATTTACCAACCAAACCCAGCAACAAAAATATCAACACCTCCTTTCAAATGTAGTTGCCCCCGTCCCCTGGTCTTACTTTGATGTTCCAGTAAGGTTCTCCCTTCATTCCTGTGGGGGGGGCTGCTCATTTGTCAGAGCCTTCTCTCACTGTTGTACAGCATCAAATGGAAAGTCTTTCCCCTTTTCCCCTTTCTTGACAGAGTGACCCAGCCAATGTGAGGTCTCCTTGTTTGAGGTGATTCTTACAAAGTGCACACAAGGGAGATGATGCATGGTTCATGGTTTTTGTTGTTGTTTTTAGGAATGCATTGTTTTCCATTATGTGTACACACCATAGTTTCTCAATTCATGCTTCCACTATGGGACATTTGTCTGCTTCCAGTTTTTGGTATTGTGAATTGTGCTGCTTTGAATATGGGAAAGCATACAATTACACATATTGTGTCTCATTTCGTTGGGGTATAAACTTAATAGTAGTATTGATGGGGCATATGGAATTTCTGTTCCCAGTTGTGTATGTACTGCCATATCATTTTCCATGGTGCTTTATTTACTAGTCCACTATACTGAATACTAGTTCCAACGTCTACACATCTTCTCCAGCATTTGTTGTTTCCTGTGGGTTTTGTTTTGTTGTTGTTTAATTGGGCTAGTATTATGGGTATAAAGTGCTATCTTGTTGAGGTTTTAATTTGCATCTTCCTGATGACTAGTCATCACAACCATTTTTTATGTTTGTTAGCATCTGTACTTCATTTTGGAGAAATGTTTGCTTATGTCTTTTCCCCTCTTCTTAATTAGTTAGTTTGTCATTTTCTTATTGAGTTGTAGAGTTCTGTACATTTTGAAGATTAGATCTTTGTGTGATATGTTGTTGGTAACCCCCTACCCCCATGCCAGTTTGTGGGCTCTCATTTTAATCTGCTGATAAAATATTTCACTTTGCATAAGTGATGTAATTCTAGATGTTCTAGTCATCTATCTTGTCTTCCTCTGTATGTTCCTCTTTCATTGTACTTAGTGGTCTCTGCATGAGCTGCAATAGAATACTTATATTTGTTACAGCTTTCTCATCGATGATGTGGATAGCTTTGGGTTTTACATGCATTTATGGGTGAATTTAGTCCATTGACATTCAGTGAGATTCTTGACAGGTATATATTTGTTACCGACATTTTTCTTTACATTTGTTAATGTTTTGTGTGAGTCTTTAATGTGTATTTTCATAGTTTCATTGTTTTTCCTATATTAATTTATTGCTTTCAGTGTCGCTCTGGGTATGTTTATTTTTGTTAGGAATTGTCTTTATGTTGGTTTCAAATAAATGTGATGGTGTTATTGATGGCCATAGTATTTCACTGGATTTTGGGTTTGTTTTTTTTTAACAGAGTGGTGGTCTTGTTCTTGTGAATTCTTTTAAATTCTTTTAAAAATCATTTTATTAGGGATTCATACAACTCTTATCACAATCTATATGTGAATTTTTGAATTTCTTCTTCTCTTACAATGCTTTTATTTCTCCATCATCTTTGACTGATATTTTTGCTGGTAAAATATTGAAAGTTCACAGTTTTTTCTTCCAGTGTTCTGTGTGATTCACTCTATTTTCTTCTTGCCTGCATAGTTTCCATTGAGAAATCTGAAGTTATGCTATTTTGACCCATTGTATATAATTGTTCTTTTTTGTTGTTGTTGCAATCTTCACTTACATTTTCTTCCCTTACCAATTGATATTAGACATAGTGAATACGTTGTGCAGGGTAGTTTTGATTTGGGGTTTCTCCTGATTGTAATTCTTTTGGCTTCCTGAATAATTATCATTTCATCCTTAGACATTGAGGAAATTTTTCTTAAGAGAATTCTAATACTATTCCTTGTTTGTATGTATTTTTTTCCTTCCTGTTCTGGATTCCCATTAGATATGTTGTTCCTCTTGATTGCATCCTACATTGTTCTTAAAGTTTTTCTATTTCTCTTTTGCATTTTATTTTACTTGGAGTCGACAGATTTATCTTCAAGCCCACTAACTCAGGTTTCTCTCTCTTCTCTTCTGCTTCCTTTTTAGAGTGTTTTGTAATGCTGCTATTGTATTGTTTAATTTTTTATTCTGTGGCATATAGTGAACTTACCAGCTTTTTTCTATTGTTTTACTTTTCCTCTCAGTCTCTCCCTTCATCTGTTGTATGAGTGCTATCATTATTCTTTTAATATATTTCTCTGGTAATTCCATAGCCTGTTCAGTTTCAGACATTGCATTTAGTTCTGTTCGGAATTTGGTTGTTTGTTTCTCTTTCTTGTGTGTGTGTGTGTGTGTGTGTGTGTGTGTGTGTTTAACTCTGTTAGATAGTACAGTAGAGGGGGCAGTGGACAGTATGAACTGTATGAGGGAGAGTGTTAGATTAGGTTTTATTTGGGTAGATTAAAAAGTAGAAGACGAAGTGTTGGAGGAGGGAGAAACAAAGAAAAAGTAAGCAAAAAAAGTGAGAGATCCTGTAGTGTTATTTTGTAGGTTAAATGAAAGGAAATTAGGTCTCCCAAATGTACTTGTTGCTATGACCAGAAAATGGGTAATGCTAATAGATCAGGGGAAAAGATAATAAATTTTAAGAATAGTGTTAGATTTTATTTTCATTAGAATGAGATAGAAAGAAAATGTTGGAAGAGAATAAAAGAAGGGGACAAATAAAAGATAGGTTAAAAGGGATAAGAAATCAACCTTTAAATATTAAAGAAGGAAAGGGTAAACGTAAAGTTTTAAAAAAATAATAGAAAAAATGATACTAGAGTAAGAATCGTGAGAGCTCTTTATATATGTTTGTTTTGGCTCTAAGTTTTGCCCAGGAGCATTGTCTCTGATGTGGGTGCTAACTTCTGGATTGATGATGGGTTCAAAAACTGGAAAACAAATTTAAGTGAATGCAAAAAAAGTAAATTAACATTACTCCCCACCCCCCAGTTCTTACGTATACCAGCACATAATGAAGTCCTGATTAAGGATGAATTATAAGAAGAGTGCACAATTTGTTTTAGATATGGAGGGATTATAGGAATGATAGAACACAGAGCAACAACAATGCCAGCAAAAGAACATCTGCTGTCTAAACCTTGTCCTTGGGGAAGCTAAGGGTGTGTGGATCAGGAGTTTTTGAGCAGTTGGGGACAGTGTCTGGTAGTGTGATGATTTTATAACATGTAAGAGTAGGGTTGATATTAAGACTAGTGGAATGGTTTTGGTACCTGGTATGGCTGAGACTCCTGAATTTTTGTGATTTAGGTTAAATATCTAAAGATGACAGACCTCTAGTAAACAAGGTCAGAGGAGTTGGGGTTCTCTCTTTTCTGGATGATGGACGTGACTAAATAGGACTGGAAGAACGGGTCTGTGGGGGTACCTCCCCCCAAAAAAAAACCCAAAACACAACCAAAAGAAACGGGAAAAGCTCCACTGGGAAAAGTTTTTGTAATATGCACTTTTTTTTCCCATTAGGCAAGCATTGAGTTAGTTCACCCAGTGATGTCTCCTGGGAAGATTCCTTCTGATCACAGTGAGTTTTGTCGTGAAAGCAATTTTGCTTGAACCTCGAATTTGTGATGGCCAATTTAAGAGTACAGTGTGTGGCTTTGAAATTATGTTTCCTGATCAGGATATATGAACCAGTGGAAGACACCAAAGAATGCTCATCAAGTGAAATCAAATTTGTTGTTGTTGTTTACTGTGAGGCAGATAGTGCATTTGGAGTTCATTCCAACAGGTCAGACTTTAATTACCTTTTCTATTTAGAGGTTTTGAAAAGATTGCATAACATGTGATCCCAAGGGGAAAAAATCCTAGTTGGTAGTTGAGGAGGGCAGCGATTTGATGACATAGAAGAGGTGAAGAAAAAAATGAGGGAGGTGTATCAGAAATCCCAACGGACAAATTTGAAAAGTATTTCCAAAAATGGAATCACAGATTTGACAAATATATTAAGTGTAATGGCAAGTAGTTTGAAGGTGATAAGGTTGTTTTGTAAAAATTTTTTAAATTAAATACATAGCTTAAAATATCCATTTGGGGGCCTTTTATACCCTCCACCTGCTTAGCTGGTCTAGTAGGGAGGAATGAAGCAATAGCCTACTGTTTTCATCCAGGTAGACTAAAGAAACAAATTTATAGACACTCATATGTGTATAAGAGAGAGGTTTAACCCAGTTCAGAATAAGTACATAAGTCCAACATTAGCCCATATGTCAAATACCAGTCTATAACGTCCTCTTCAGACTCGGGAAACACATGTAATGATGCCGAATGCAAGAAGATCACAGGCCAGTGGGTGTGAAATCTTGCGGGTTCAATGACATTGTGAGAATCTCTGAACTGGCACGAGTGTCCACACGGCTTCTGCAGCATAGGGCACTAGCATAGTTCCATGTATCTTGTCAGTTGCTGTTTCCCAGGGAGTGAAGAGAGAGAGAATGTCTCCCATCTTCAAAGATGAATTCCAGGAGTTCCCAGAATCCTCAGGAGAAGGCCTTGCCCACACAGAGGCCTCATTGGCTATGAAATGTTAGGCAGACTAGAATCCACCCTTCCCTCTTAAAACTCTCAAATACAAAATTGACACCAGGTTATATAACTACCACACCGAATCAAAGGGCAGGTTGTTTATCTGAGTGGCTTGGGGTGCTGACCAGGGATGGAGTTATGGGACAACTGATGAATAGCTTGGTATGTGAACAAGGAGAAGTTTCTTGGCCCTAAACCTTTTAGTCTTTGTCATATGCCCAAATTCCCTGCCCATACTTTTAAAACCCACTGTTGCAATTTCTGTTTGTATTGTGAGGACAATACCTTGTTAATCAACCAGGTGTGTATTAACTGCTATAGAAATATTTTTTTTAATCCATGCTTTTTTGGTCGGCATCTTAAGATGGGGAGGGAGGGGCAGAGCTGTATCTCCTGGAAAGAGGAATAGTTGTAACTTCCCCAGCTTCTGAGAGTTAGTCTATTCACTATCTATGACTATTGCAGGCTGCCCTGTAGAGTTATTGCCACACTTCTTGGGTATTGTGTTAGTCCGGGTTGACTAGAGAAACAAATCCAGAGGCATTCCTATGCATGTAAGAGAGAATTTTATATCAAAGAGCAATTGTACATTAAGAAAACATTCCCGCCCAGTTCAGAACATGTCCATAAGTCTGATATTAACCCATATTTTTGTACTAGTCCATAAATTCCTCTTTAGACTTATGAATCCATGCAATGTTACTGAATGCAGGAAGATCCCAGGCCAGTGGGTGGAAATTCTTGTGGATCCAGTGGTGGTGGAAGCATCTCAGCACTGGCATGGGTCTCCACTTGGCTTCTCCAGCTTCAGCGCTCTTGCTCCATCAGCATGGTTCCATATGTCTTGCTTGCAGGAAGACAAAGCAGAGAGTGTGTCTGGCCTCTAGTGAGCTGTTTATCTCCATAGCCCCTCCAAATGAGGACATCAAACTGAGACATATTCGACAAGCTAAATTCCACCTCTTTCCTCTTATTAGACTACAGGTGACACCAGATTATGTAACTACACTGTTAGGTTGTGCTATCTTGGTTATTGGGGATTTAGGGCTTCTAGGGCATCCGGCTAGACCTCCATTGACTTGTGTTGAAAGCCAAGTCTACTTGTGCTTATGTTGGTCTCAAGCTAGTTCCATAGAGCTATGTTTCTGAAGCTCAGCAGTTCCACCGTCCTAGCTAGCTCCTGGACTAGGAAAATTAAGTCTAGCAATTTGGGAATCTTCACACAGTTGGTTATTGTTGAGGGCCGGTGACAAAGGGGAGTCTATCAGCAAATGTTGCTGATATTTTATTAAATTTGTGTTATGTAACTTTCTGCTGAAAATCCTGCATTCTGGAAGTGTAGCATATCCCTCTCCTGGTTCTTTTCCGCTGGTCTTTGTGGAGTCCTTCCCATGTGTACTGCTTGGTCACCATCTTGTTCTTCCTCCAAGATATAGGTATTGCATATATATATATGCATATATACAAATGTAGTTAAATACATTTCTCCACTGTCTTAGATGTTTTCACTAAACAAAAAATAAACAAAATGTAAAGCTATTGTTATGAACCTTCCCCCAAATATTCTATGCTCCTTGATTTACAGAACGTCAGACTGAAAATTCCACAATACTCAAGGGATGTTCTCTGACTTATGGGAAAATACAGAAATATGCAGGGGGAAGATCAGCTCTTTAATGTGGATGGTGTAAGGCAGCATTTCTCAAGCTGTGGGTCGGGATCCCTTTGGGGTTGGGCGACCTTTCATAGGGGTCAGCCGATTCATAAGAGTAGCAAAGTTATAGTTATGAAGTAAAAACGAAAATAATTTTATGGTTGGGGGATCACTACAATGTGAGGAACTATATTAAAGGGTCATGGCATTAAGAAAGTTGAGAACCACTGTTAAGGTTTCTAAACAAAATCCTCAATGGACAACCATTCTTACTCTTGAAGAATGAGCTGGTGTATTGTCATGATAGAGAGAAAAACAGATCCTTTGTGCAACATTCTAGGACATTTTCTCACTAATACCATGTTACATTTTCTTGAAGCTTATTCATAATAATACTTTTTGATTTTCTCTGTCCTATGAGAATTTCATTCCAGACTAGCCATTTAGAATCCACAAAATCACTTTCACACATTCTGAATTGACCGTTATTCTTTGAATATCAACCTAGATGATTCCTACAGATCTAACTGTTTTCATTGGATCTCTCTCTCTGGATCATTTTGATACATTCAAGAATTATCAATACTTAAGTTTCATTCCACAAAACTGGCTTCATTAACTTCAATTTCCTACAAAGCAGCTCTTCAGGAGCAATTTTTTAGCTCATCAATCCCTGTGCATTGATTTTTGGCACCAATCAAGAAACCAAAATTGTGACTAAATAATTGAAAATGCTGAACCATGTGAAATTCCAACTTCCTTAGTTATCTCCTCAATGCAACTCGACAGACTTCTTCCACCAGTACTTCATGTCATCCAGATTCTTCATTTGTACCAGTTGACTTTTCCCCCTCTTTGACTCACCTGTGAAGTTTTCAGTATATTCTTTATGTTGCTTGATCCAATTAAAAAATGTCTAGTGTGCAGAAGAGAGAATTTCTGTTGGCCTACATTCTTTCTTTCTCTTTCTTTCTTTGTTTCCTGACTCACACAAACAGATGTATTTTAAGTCAACCCAATGAAACCAAGTTAAGTGTGTTACTGAGAATATATGGCCAACAGACAGCCAGTGATAGCAGAAACATGTTTAAGCATGTTTTATTTGGAATAAACACATGAATGTGGAATTTATTTTACTAACACTTGTATAAACTATACCTCTTCTTGGCTACACTAAAATATGTATGAATGTGTGGACAAATACAACTGTGCATTTATTAATACCATCTATGTATTTATAAAATGTTAAAGGTTCTAGTTTGATTTGGTCAAGGTAGTGTGTCATAAGTATCATTTTCATAAATTGTCATTTATTCTCTTCAGTTGGAAAGCCAAACATTAGAGGCTATTTTCCAGCATATGGTGGGAGGTCAGATGTTCAGAGATATTTCCCCTGAAGGCAGTCTGCTCCATTGTTGGTGGGGTTCACACCCCACTGATAATGGTTTCAATAGTGAGCAAGAGAACAGGTCAAACTGGCTCAGTGATAACCAAAATTAAGCTGGTTCTCTGAATCTAAGATCCACCCATCTTGTCACATGTGTACTCCCAATACCTCCCTGTCGTATTTTGTGGCTACCCCTAGATCGTCCCCCCGATTCATTACTGTAGTCCAATTAGTGCAATCCCTTCCTGTGACATATGTCTTTACCTGCAATTAGGAGGCTTGCATGTCCCCAAAGATATATAAGACTTGATTAGCAATAAAAAAGCTCTCTCTGCTCCCCCTTCCCCTCCCCTGGTCCTCAATCCCCTGTTCCCCTTCCCCTTTTCATCCTTCCCCTCCCTTCTCTCCTTAACTCTGGTCTCTCTCTCTCCCTGTGGAAGACCAAGTGAGGCTGAGGTGCACATGCTATCATCGGGGGGGGGGGGGGAGCGGGGGGAGAAACAGTGAATCATCTGCCTTTCACAGATGAAGCATCCTCCATTGTTTGACCATTGGTTGCAGTTTTAATAAAACCAACCTGTTCCAGTCTCTGTCCTGGACACTGCTGGATCCAACTAATATAATAGTCACTGAAGGTGAATCTAGAAGTTGCACAGGAGCGTCTCAGAGATTCCCCAGGCTTTCTCAGGTCACCTCCAGATTTCACCAGCTGCACTTTACACTGGACACCTGCAATCACAAAGACAGTGTGATAAGGTCACTGCCCTGCCTACCCCATCCAATATTCGACACACAACCACACAGCATTTTCCTCAATTATTACCACGTAGAATGGCCAAAACATAAACACAACTTTGTCCAAAATTCATGATGTGTCCTCTGAGTTAGCTGAAAATGGAAATAGCTGAGGCCCAATGTACTGGGGCTTCATGCCCAGAGCTCCCAGGAAAGGAGCAGGACAGGTTTCACTGGCACACAGAGAGAGCTGTATTAGCATGTGGCCCTCCACTTAGTAGCAGAGGAGTGGACTACCTGTGTTGGGGTTCTCCTTATGACCCAAGAAACAGACACACCCTCACAGGAAAATGGAGGTTTTTATAAAGGCTGCTTATACACATGATACAGAAGCACTGCTGCTGCTATAGTTAAAAGCTATCAATGTTTGATATCAATGTTTTAAATTTTTAAACACTATTATACATAAAAGAGAACCTCTGTGGCATGAGAGTTCAGAATGTATCCTTCATCCTCAGTGTGGACGCACAGATGGTTACTCCTCATGTGAACATGATGATAGATAGCTCTGGTGTCTGTTTCTTGTTGGTGAACATTATTATCCTTATCATTGTCTTCCAAGATATGTCCTCCTTTATTTGACATTGATGAATTTTTTTACAGAGTTGTTCATTAAGAATGCCATCTTTAAAATGATTAGGGCAAAGACTGTACAGATGTGCTTTATACAATTGATGTATATATATGTATGGACTGTGATAAGAGTTGTATGAGCCCCTAATAAAATGTTAAAAAAAGAATGTCATCTTTAACTTTTTAGCACCCAGTCACCCATTCACTACAAAGTGACATCTCCTCTCTTATTTCTGCCATAGGGGAGTCACTTGTCCTGTGCGTTGTACACACACCTTTCTGGTACAGCCCTGCCCTATTCCTTACAGTAGTCTGTGTCTGGATACCACTGACTTCCGCTATCCCATACAGTAAAAGTGTCTTGTCTTCAGTGGTCACAGACTTTAACTATAGAGAGAAGGAGTTTGTGGGCTCACTTCTGGAGATCGAAGGTCAATTCTTCAGGAATGAAGTGAAGTTTCTTCCGACAACCAAGGTCTATTGTTAAAAGTCAGTCTGACTCCTTCAAAAGGTATTGGCTGGTCCAGCTCCAGTAATACTAAGTGATCGTGGTGTGTGTGGAGAAGTCAGTACAGGTTAGGGAGAGGATCTGGGAGGTTTCGCCACTCCTCAGAGGGCTTCCTGCAGCTGGAATGGAGCAGAACAACTAGGGACAGGGAAATAGTAAACAGGCAGTGAGGACAAAGAGTAGACACCCATTCGTAACAGGCTATTTTGAGAAACCCACGGGAGGCTCTAACACCAATAGACAAATGCACACAGAAAAACCCAGCCTGCTGTGTAGCATACAGATTCTAACTGTTAGATGGCTTGTCACCGTGATTGCAGCAATGAGATCGAGTATAGCAAGGACTGTGAGGATGACACAGGAATAGGCAGTGTGTTGTTCTATTGTACATGGCAACACGATGATTTAAGACCAAACCAATGAAACCTGGCAATAGTAACAATAGCATTTGTATTGAGGAAATGTGAGTCCTAATCAATAAGACTGTCATGAAAGGTTACTGGTAGGTATTTTGAAAAAAAAAAGAAGAAGATTCAGAAATGAAGTCCTGGAGGAGCAATTGAATTGAATCACTGCTCTAAGTCAACCCTTGTTATGTGAGTGGTTACCATGACTTTCCATGAGCAATCAACAATTGTTCACTGCACCTGAGGCTAGATGGTTTCCTTTTTCTTCTAATAGCCTAAAAACTCCCTACAGACTTGGCTCTTCTTCATGGAAGGTGAGTATTAGGTTCACCCTGAATAATATTCACTAGTGGTGTTTGAAGAATTATCACATGTACTTCAACTTCAATAGAATGCTGAATTAGTTATTTTATCTAATCTTTTGGGGGAGTTCAGGTGGACCTAGTGTTTAAAGTGAGGTTCTGGCTCTTCAATACTCTGAAGAATATTGAATATTCACCACATTTAATATATATTTTGATCTCTTGACTGCTGCTTCCATGAGCTTTGATTGTGGATACAAGGAAGACAAAATCCATGACGAACATTTCTCCAGACGGAGTGGATGAGTGAAGAGACTTGGTGGTGGTGAAGTCAGTGGAGGTGGCAGGATTTTCTTTGGCAGGCTCCGATGGTGTTCCTCGCTCACTACAGGGGAATCTGCAAAGGAAGAGAACGTAAAGGTGGCCTCCAAGTCCAGTCTCTGGTCACTGTAGCCAAGAGAATTGAGACCAGGGCGGTAGTTCTTACCCCAAAGGGGCAGTTCTGTGCAGAAGAGACAGGGCAATGCCAGAGCAAAGAGCAGGTGGCTTTCCTGTTGCATCTTTTTTGTAGTTCTCTCGACTCTGCTCTACGATGTAACTCAATTCTGAAGTGAAGATGGAGGAGGCAGTGCAGGAAAGTCCAAGACTTCCTGGAATCTGAAGTGCTACTCAGATCATCCAAACAAGAGATAGTAAAGGAGGGAGATGGCTCTGTAAAACTGAGCCCCTGAGTTCCAAAAGATGGTGTTGTAGACTGTACAGTTCTTTCTTCAATGCCTTACTCATTGATGGAACCGAGAAGGGGTTCTTCTGAGTTTCAGTTAGTATCCACGGAGAGTAAAAAGCCAACCACAGGCCAAGTGTATGAGAGTGACTCCACCAACCACTGCATGATCTTCCTTCACCTGGCTGGCCCGGATATTGGCAGTCCAGTAACAAACACATTGGCCAAGTTAACAAGGTTAAAGTCATTGGAATCAAAAACACATGGAAAGAACCAAGAGGCTGCTGCATGGGAGCAGTGCAACCTGCTGTGGCGCAGTAGGACCAGTTACAGCAGCCTAACTGGTGGCTCATCGGATGACTCATTGAATGACAATGAAGAGGATTCAGGGGGTAGTAGGCAATCACTACAATTATAACATAAGTAACTGATGTGCCCCTTGTGTTTATAAATACTGTAAGGTGACTTTAGTTACTCCAAGTTCTCCTCGTTGCAATAATTTGTAACTCTTTGGACCATGCGTCCTTGAGGCAGATGTCTTTCAGAAAGAGAGCACTTTCAGGGGTTCTGGGTTTTTGAAGGGAGCAGTGAGAGTGAAGAAGTCATGCTACCTCACTAACGTGGTGGTAAGAGGTCATGGGAATGAACCAGCTGAGCCAGAGAGGTAGACACAGTTGTGTGTTGAGGCAACACATCTGGTTAGCAACTACCTTCTGTCATAGCTGCTCTCCCTTTACAAGGTGTGTACCCACAGTACAACACCTGAACCCAAGTTGGCCTAATGCAGCATCTGTGTATTTTTGTTTTCTACCTTCTAAAAGTTGAAAAATAAAAGTGCAACATAATAAATCTGATGAAAAGTTTATCAGTGGCACTATGTGTTTTTCTGCATTGACATGGAATAACGACAGTGGGAGCTTCATTGGATTCCAGAAAATGCAGCATTGATGGGTGGCATCAGATCCACTGTAGTCTGATATTTCTAGTGGAAAATGTAGAGTTAGAGCCATATGCGCATGCACAACGGGAGAGAAGTCATATTGTCCTGCAAGCCCTCACCCATTACTGTGACCATCTGTGTTCTTTTTTCATTTTACAACGTTGCAATGGAATGGCACTTTGTCTCCCTTTCCAAATGCCTTGGTAGCTCTTGAGTATCACAAAAGCACGTGGACTATAGTTTTCCTGTTTCATTCGGTGAAAATATGCTCACCGAGTGCCTGACCTGCTGAAGGCACTTTGTAGAGCGGCGATGTGGGACCCCTGATCTGGATGAGACACTCACTGCATGTACATGCTTCAGATCCTCCTGACCCGCCTGCCTGGCCTTTTGTTCCAAAAAAAAACCAGTTCATTCCATACCCTTCTTTCTGCTGCCTCTTTGTTTCACTCCACTGGCATGTGTCTCACTCATCGTGTGTTTTTTTTCATCTTTGTTGGCATCTGACCTCAGCGTTCTTCGTCAACTTTTTAATTTCTCCTCCACTTTGCTTTTGCAGACCAGGCTTTTTAAAGACCACGGACCTCCAGATTTTAGCACCTCATATATCAGTGTTTCACATGGACGTGATTCTAGAAGAAAACCAAAGATCCAAACCCAGAGCAACTTAGGACCTTCTGCAAATTCACTACTAGTGTACCTTTGGGCCTTCACATTTCACATTGGAGATTTATTAATTTTTATTCTTACACATTTTTGTTGGTTGATTTACTTGAGTTAAAATGCTAGACCAAGTAGAAATGTACAATTTCTAGCCTGTGTTTACCTGGGATATCGTTGGTAGGAGAATCAGGGTGGATGCCATTACTTTCTGTACTGGAGAAAAAATAAGCAATCACTGAATGAATCACACAAGCAATCAAGCAAACACACAACTTCTGCCTCAAAGTGTAAATCTACCGCCATTGGGTCAATTCAGACTCATAGCAAACTCGTAGAACTGAATATAACTGTTCTTTAGGTTTCCAGAGCTTTCCATATTTATCGGCACACAATACTTAAACTTACTCCCAAGGAGTAGCTGCTGGGTTTGAACCGCTAACCTTTTGTTTAGCAACTAATGCTTAGTCCACTCACCACCAAGTCTTCTTTATATATACATCTGCTCTGAGAACCTATGTTACATATTGTGTGATGTCACTTGAGGATCAACTGCCTCATATGCCTGTGAAAGTTAGACAATGAGTAGGAAGTTTGCAGGAAAATCGATGACCTGAAAATGATGGCTTGGGGGTAGGATATTGAAAGTACCAATGACTGCAAGTAAGGAAAGCTTACTTCACGCACTCTGCACCCCTGATATACTCCTTCAGTCTTACTTTTGTCTCCCAAATGCAAAGGACATTTAAAAGAATGTGATTTGAGTACCTCAGAAAGTGTTCGAAAAAGGAAAACACTGACTTGAGACTTACATAGACATAAATGGACACTGTCAGGAAATATTAGGTTTATAATTTGTTCTTGTTTTGTTTTTCAAACTTGAGTAATTTATTTGGGTTGAAAATTAAGACTTTATGCAGCTTAGAGTGCTGTATAGTGGACTGATAATATTCAGTGTGATAAAGAGTATTTACAATGGGCAATCCATGAGGAAAGGAAGTTTTTTACTCCTTACTTATTGTTTCATCCTGGATGACTAGGGTGCCTAGAATATTACCTGGCTCCTAATAGATTTTCAATAAATAACATTTACTTTTCAGTAGAAAAGGCAGTCTATCAATATTTTTACATCTAACCCACTGCCCTAATGTATACTCCAACTCATAGCAACCCTGTATAGGATTTTGACAGTCTATCGATCTTTATAGTAGATGGATTTCTCTGTAGATAGCCTCTCTATTTAAAATCTAAAAAAGGTGGACATTCTAGAGTACTTAGCACAGTTTATGAATTTGTTGTTGATAGGTGCCATCAAGTTGGTTCCTACTCAAAGCATCCCTAAGCACAAAAGAACAGAACACTGCCCAGTCCTGCACTGTCCTCACAACTGTTCTTACATTTGATCTCATTGTTGCAGCCATTGTTAATCCATCTCCTGGAGGGCCTTCCTCCTTGTCACTGCCCTCGTGATGGCCTTCTCCAGGGACTGGCCTCTCTGGGCAACATGTCCAAAGTATGTGAATAAAGTATCACCATCCTTGTGTCATATTAGAATGTGTGTATATATGTATATATATATATATATATATATATATATACTTTGTATGCGGTCTTTCACTTTTGGGTGAGTTTATTTTCTTTTTTTGAGGATCTTCTTAATAATTATTTGCTTTCAAACAACAATATTTGGATAGACAATATTTTCTAGGGCCTTCTAAGCCAAAATGATTGCATAAAACTACATTTGTGAGAGTGTGGCCAGGCGGCTCAGACCGAGCAGGGCTTTCCTTCCCAGTGGATTGCAGAGCGTACACTGCCAGTCTCTTGTCTTCTGTTCACCATGGCTTCTTCTGATATCCAGGTGAAAGAACTGGAGAAGCGGGCCTCTGGCCAGGCCTTTGAGCTGATACTCAGCCCCCGTTCAAAAGAGGCCGTCCCAGAATTCCCTCTTTCTCCTCCAAAGAAGAAGGACCTTTCCCTGGAGGAAATTCAGAAGAAATTATAAGCTGCAGAAGAAAGACGCAAGTCCCATGAGGTGGAGGTCCTGAAGCAGCTGGCCGGGAAGCGGGAGCACGAGAAGGAGGTGCTGCAGAAAGCAATCGAGGAGAACAACAACTTCAGCAAGATGGCCGAGGAGAAGCTGACCCACAAAATGGAAGCCAACAAAGAGAACCGAGAAGCACAAATGGTGGCCAAGCTGGAGCGCTTGCGAGAAAAGGACAAGCACGTGGAAGAAGTGCAGAAGAACAAGGAATGCAAAGACCCCGCTGATGAGACTGCAGCCGACTAGCTTGTCCTGAGGACTGACTTTCTCCCCTCCCTCCTCGAGATCCAAAGACCATGCTGGCCAGTGTCATTTTACTACTATTACTATTTCCCTCCTGACAAAGACTAGAAGCCAACGTAGGACGTAAATAGGTAGATCCAGACCATGTGATGTTGTTTTAGGGGCTAAAGGGGAGAAACAAAAAGTGTTTGACTCTTTTTTTCTAAAGTGTTGGAGTGTTTCTAACGTAGCTATTTTTCTTGTTGCCTCTTTTCTACTTCGGTGCACTCAGTGCGCTGGGTGAATGGCTAGCACTGTATTGGCCCCGTGGAAACATGTTTGTGAAAGAGTATGTAGTGGCTTCTCAAAACTGTTAGATGCTGAATATCTGTTTGCTTTTAAATCCCAGTTCTGTCCCGATTTTACCAGATGCTACTGTACTTGAATGGTTAATAAAACTGCAAAGTGCTGCTGGTGGCAGTGAAAAAAAAAAACTACATTTGTGATTATTTATTACAAGAAGGTTCAAGATAAATCTGAGGGTATAGAGACAATTTGGGACTCCACATGAGAATTTTTTTCTACATGAAATATTTATAGCTTTGACAACAAATGGCACTAGTTGGTACCCTGAAACAGGAGTCCTCAAACTTTTTAAACAGGGGGCCAGTTCACTGTCCCTCAGACCCGTTGGAGGGCCGGACCATAGTTTAAAAAAAAAAAAAGAACAAATTCCCATGCACACTGCACATATCTTATTTTGAAGTCAAAAACAAATGGGGTAAAAACACCTGGCGGGCCAGATAAATGTCCTCGGTGGGCCACATGTGGCCTGCGGGCTGTAGTTTGAGGACACCTGCCTGAACTAACTAGTTGTAAAGTGATATCTCATCAATTACTATTACTGTGAAATCTGTCTTTGGAAGATGGTGAAAGAGAGACAAAGCCCATTCCAAGGAAAATAAATCATGTTCAGAGGCATGAAGCTTCTCTTGAGTCTGTGCATGGTGTCCCTAGAGAGGTGCTGACAAGGTGGGGAAACCACAGCTTCTGAGAGGAAAGCATCACTGACCTCAGCCCTTGCATCTACTGAAACCATGGCCTGTTGCTGGGAGGTTTGTGTCTGGGCTCACACTGAATTCCCATCACTGTGCCTCTAGTACAGTAATACACGGCTGTGTTCTCAGGATTCACAGAGTTCAGTTTTAAATAAACTACTTTTGGAGGTGTCCCTGGTTATGCTGACTTGAGACTGGAGAGCTGGATTATAGTGTGTGCTAGCACCCCTCTGTATATCACCAACCCATTCCAGTCCCTTTCCTGAATCATGGCGGATCCAGCTGACATCGGAGCTGGTTAAAGAGAATCTGGAGACAGCACAAGTGAGAGCCAGTGCCTGTGAAGGCTTCACCAGTCCAGGGTCTGACTCTTGTCACTAGACCTGAGCCAGGACACCTGTAGATAAAAAGAGCAACAGTAGGTCATGTGTTCAGATGCTGCATCCCCAGACTTCCTGTGTGAATCCCTGAAGCACTCACCACCCAGAGTCTCCACCAGAAAAAGGAAAGTCCACACATAATTCATGTTCATGTGGATAAGATTCATGACGCCCAGAAAATGCTCTCCAGGGTGAGAAAGAATACGAATTTAAGTACATGTGCTGTGGTTTCACATGGCTGCATATTATGTATTTGCATGTGGGAGGCACATAGTTATGTAAAGTTGAAAAGGGATCAATGGAGGCCCCTGGCTCTGGGAATTACATGGTGATGGGGATGTTGTCTTTGGGAGAACATAGTCCTCTCTCTCAGGTTTTCACTTTACCAATCATATGAACATTTGTTCATATTTTATGTTTAATGTTGCTTTACATCCATTACTATCATAATTACCCAGATGCTATGGTGAAATTATAGAGAATATCCTCATTGTGATAGGTAGGTTTATTGTGCCAACATGGCCAATGAACACACGTGGGATTAATTGAAGGGCAGAGAGGTAAATGGCTTGGTGAGCCTCACCTTTCTTGTCTCTTGCTTTGTGATGATCAGATCAGTGTGTGGTTGCCATAGCTTGCTCTCTGCTTCAATTTACAAACTACACTACCTGTGGGACACCTAACCCATGGACTGTGTTTCTGTAGTTTGAGTTTCCTTCAAAACTTCTTCACCACACTACTGGAGTAATATCGCTTGAGCTTGGGACTGTTGGATCCTGTCAACTGCCTTGCTGTTTGCTGCCTGTGCCAAGATAATCTGAATTGCTCTACAGAGGACTACCCTGTGGCCCTCAAGACCTGAAGGACTGCCAGTAGGGAAGTGAGTTGCACTGAGCCATTTGCACTGCTTTATAGATTAACTGTTTATTTCTTATGTTATATAAATAGAGAGAAATTGATAGATATTGATGTATAATCATATGTTCTGGTTTGTTTGTTTTTTCATCTAGAGAACCCTTTCTAACATAATCACAACATAATGGAATCACGGCCGGGCTTTCCTGAATCTCGTCACACATCTGAGCACAAAGGGAAACACTTATCTGTCATCCCTAAAGCTCCTTTCCCCTAGGATATTGCAGAATATTTGGAAAGGAGTAAAGGGTACTTCGAAGTTTTCATCCAGAATTAGAGATTGAATTAAAACAAACAAAAAACCCTAACAACAAGGTTGTTTATGGTGTTAAAAGAAACCACAGAAATACAGTAATTTTTCCTCCCCAAAGGAAAAATTACTGTATATACTCGAATATAAGCTGACCCGAGTATAAGCCGAGGTACCTAATTATTACCTGGGAAACCAGAAAAACTGATTGACTCGAGTATAAGCCTAGGCTGGAAAATGCAGAAGCTATTGGTGAGTTTCAATAATCAAAACAAGTGAAAATAAAATTACTAAAAATTGAGACATCAGTGGGGGTAATGTATTCAAATATTTATTTTAAATAAAAAACAAATAAAAGGACAACAAGTCATTTAACATTAGTAAACCAACACAGTAAGTGGAAAATAGGTTCAACAAAAACAATAAGGTATGAACAATGATACCTTAAGGGTACTATTCCCTGAGTTCAATCAGCAACCTAGCTAAAATGTAAAGAGTAAAATCCTTCAAAACTGGATTCCTCATCATCATCCGTATCCTAATGCAGAGTTTCAGCTGGTGTGAGGTCATCATAGATGCTGTCCTCACTGAGATCGCCGTCATCACCATCACTGCTGTCATTTTCACACAAAACACAGTCTTCACTGCCATTAGCATTACTAATACTACATTTCTGGAAGGCACATCACAACATATCTTCTGGAATGTCTTCCCATGCATCTAGAAACCACTTTGCTTTTAACTCTGTCAGGCTTCATCAGATTTCCTCCTTTTGTTAGTCAGGTTTGGCCAGATGACATCCATTCATGCCACATCCTTCACACATGGTTTTTAAAAGGCTTATTCAAAGATACATCCAGAGGCTGCAGTACAGATGTAAGCCCACCTGGAATAACGGCTAAAGTAACTTTAATAGATTTTGCCATTTTTTTTTAATGTCATCCGACAGTTGGGCTCTGAACATATCCCAAACAAGTAGTGATGGTTTTTTCTTTAAGGCTGCTCCTGGTCATCGGTTCCAAATTTCTTACAGCCATTTTTTTTTTGTTCCGTCTTCATCCATCCAGCCTTTAACATGTGCATGCACAGTAATTCTTGGTGGGAAATTGATCTTCTTAGGCAAAGTCTTCCTTTTAATAATAATGACAGGGTGGAGCTTAGTTCCATTAGCCAAACATGATAGAACAACTGTAAAGTGTTTGTTTGTTTTTTTCATTTCCTGTGGTTTTGAGGAAAAATGTCTTTTTTTATCCTAAACTTGCCACAGTTCTGTTGCTTGGAAGATAAAAAGTTATGGCAGTTTCATCCACATTCCCAATATCTGCCAGGTCAAAGTTATAAATCCTTCTTTGTTTTATAATAAATGACTGGAATGACATAATTTTTTCTTCAAGGTCTTGTGACAATTTCTGGGAAATCTTTGTTCTTTGTCTCAAACATAGTAGGCCAAACCTATTCATGAAGTGGGTACACCATCCTTCTGATGCAACAAATTTTTCAATGCCTGGTGCTTTATATTTGTCATCCTTAGCCATCTGTAGAACACGTATGTGGATTCCCATGCGTGTTACACAGTAACTATTTTGATGATACTCCATAATCCATTTATGCAATTCACTCTCTAGAGCCCCACAAAAAGAAATTAAACCACAATGAGCTTTTTTTAGCTTTGGAATCTGTTTCAAGTCAGCCTTCATTTTCCTCCATTCCCTTACTTGCTTTTCATCAACATAGAATTCACTACTTGCAATACTGTTATTGCTCTCTTCTGCTCTTCACACAACCTTCATTTTGAAACCAGGCTCATATGACTGGCGTTTTTGTTTTGGTTGAAGAGTATCCATATCTAATAGGATAAAAAAATAAGACTTTGAAAAAGATTTTTCATGGTATTTCCCCCCACCCCCTACATGATGCGTTAGATGGTAGGAGGGGCAGGAGGGAGTCTGTGTAGATGGGGCATGCAGGATGTAAATTAGCAAAGACACCAGAGGGGAGAGACAAAGCACAGCCACAGAAACATCCTTACCAGTTCAGCTGCCAGCGAAAGTGAATCAGTATGGGTGCTTCTGCCAATTGGAGCTGTCCATATCTTAGGACGGCTGTGATTGGTTAAATGTGAGTAAACAAACATTCAAAGACCTGCAGTGTCAACGCGACTTTGAATGAACAGTGGACAAACGGCAATCACCCACAAGATAACGGGCGCTCATCCCGTTACCAGGGGGTGAAGGGTGCAGCGAAATGTTACACCTCACTGGGGTACCACTGACCCATGTATATGCCGAACTCCAGGTTTTCAGCACATTTTTGTGCTGAAAATCTCAGCGTATAGACGAGTATATATGGTAGTACCCAGGTGTATGTTGGGCTCAATGTGTTCTGAGAGCCCCCTGCTGACAGCATCCCATCACACATACAGGAGAGGTATTCGATGAGCTTACACTGTCTTCCACCTTTTGGGGACCACAGAGAAACATTTTCTCTGATCCAAAGCATTCGTGCTCATTGTCAGAGGTGTTCCCTGGAGTTCTCTCAGCTGGTTTCCTGCCATGGGCAGTAGAGCTACCAAAGTGCTCAGCACAGCAGTTTTCGCTGACCAGCCACTGCAGTCCTTACCCAGGCTCCTGTCCTCACTTCTTTCTTCACTTGCTCCAGGAGGGGGTGGGTCTCTAACACCCCTGCAGGACAGCTTTCTTCTTGAGGTTAGTTTTAGGCCCGGTCTCACACTGACTCTCCCACACAGTGAAAGCTTTGTGGAGGACTGAAGGTTGCAAGCACTCTGAATTGGTTGAGTTGGTTGTAGTGGAAGGAAGTATGATCTATAGATATTGATATTTATATTAGATTTGATATGCCACAACAAAGTATTCATTAAAAAATATATCTGACTGAAAGACATTGAACAGAGTTTAGGCTTTATTCTTTCCAAAGGTGGAGCGAAAGTTTTTGAAGCAGACTTTTATTCAAAGTAATTGAAGTATTAGATTTATAGCTATTTATTCCATGTTAAGGAGGAAATTATCAAGCCAGAATTCGTTTGTCTGGGTTTGTGTTATACGTATGATAGGGAACTTTGCAAATATTGGTAATTGTTTAACACAATGATAATCTAATGTTACTGAATTATGCATGAGAAGAATTTTGCAAATGGCCTTTTGTTACATATATGTATCATGAAAAAATAAGTGACAGATAGTCACACATAATTATAAACTGATGGAAATTCATCCCAGTATAACAACATTCAAAAAACAAACAAACATTTAAATAATGAACAGTAAAAGAGATTTTGATATAAGCCAGGAACTTGAATTTACAAAAAACTTCTAGCAATGGAATAAATAATCTTTATTTAATTTTCCCCCTAACCATTTTATTGGGTACTAATAGAGATATCATATCATTCCACAGTTCACTCACATCAAGCAGTATTGTACAATTGCTACCACAATCAGTTTCAAAACATCATCTTCCTTCTTGAATTCCTTGACTTCAGTTCCCGTTTATGTCCTCCCATGCCACCACCCACCGAAACCCTTAATCTACTTGCTTTCTCTATATGTTTATCAATCCCAAGTTTTATCTACTGTAAAACAGAAAAACATAAAACAAAAATTCAAGAGTGTTACCTGCAACAACAAAATATACCTGAGATAAACTCCAATAGGAATTGGAAATTGGGGAAGCTGACAATCTGTTGCCTCCTTCTCTGGAGTCCATGACAGAACCAGACATGATTAGCATCAAATTGTCAGTCTGGCTACTGGGGTATGATGACCTTGCTGAATGACTGCCTTTCCAGGGCTTCTGTATTCAAAAACACTCCTTAGTGTCTGGTGTCCTACAGCCTACCCCCTCTACCTTCGGCTGAACCCATGCTAACAGTCCCCAAACTGATTGTTATGCACATTACATGGAACACACAAAACAGCAGCAACAACAAAAAAACTCACTATTTCCTGCAGATTTGAGCTCATAGCATAAACCCATTTCTTTATCTTTGCTGTTGTGGAGGGAACACAGTTCTTCAACTGCAGCACAAAAGAGGGATACTTGCAAACCCCCATCCCCGCACTGGCCCCAGGGTGAAACCACTGACTGTGGAGATTTGTGCCCACTCCTGATGAGGAGCTAGCTCTATCTCTTCTCTGTGAGAGCAAACTGCTGTTGCATCCAACGCTTCTGTGTAAACTGTGTTTTGCTGGCGACTTCTCAATTGGTTCAACAGAAATATAATGTTATGATGACCTTACACTACAAAATAAGGGAATGTCCAGTTGTCTACAGATTGGACACCCCCTCACAGGTTCACAAGGAAGAGATGACCCAGTCAGGGTACAGTATAGCTCCGATGAAACATAGAACTTTCCTCTAGTTATTTAATGCTCTCCCCTCCCACTATTATGACCCCAATTCTACCTTACAAATCCTGGTAGACCAAAACATGTACATTGCTACAGATAAGAGCTCACAACACAGGGAATCCAAGACAGATAAAACCCTCAGGACCAATAATAAGAGTAGGGATAAAGGAGGATAGCAGGGAGGTGGGGCGGAGAAAGAGGGAATGATCACAATGATCTACATATAATCCCCTCCCAGGGGGACGAAAAGCAGAAAAGTGGGTGAAGGGAGACAGCGTTTGGTGTAAGGCATGAAAAAATATTGTAAACTATCAAGTTTTCATGAGGGAGGGTGGGAGTGGGTGGGAAATGAGCTGATACCAAAGGCTCAAGTAGAAAGAATATGTTTTGAAAATGATGATGGCAATATATGGACAAAGGTGCTTGACACAATGGATATATGTATAGATTGTTATAAGAGCTGTTCAAGACCCCAATAAAATGATATATAAAAAGGAATAAATCAACTGGAAGGATAAATAAGTTTATTTGTATAAAGTTACATAGAAAATTGAAGAACAACCAATAAAATGTATATTTAAAAGGAAAACCATTAACATGTTATTAAAATATTATACATAATAGTATAAATGATGTTACAGAAAAAAGGGCATAATTAAAATAAAAACAGAATGTAATAATTTCTTTGGAGACCAGGATAATGGAAAGAATTGAGCAATTCCTGACAATAATATTAACTATGATTAGACAAAATACAGAATACACAGAAAAAAAACTAATGGAGATCAGCAACCAAAATAAGATACAAATTGAGAAACTCAATTACCATAACACACTAGCAGCAAGTGAATTCTGACTCATAGCGACCCTCTAGGACAGAATAGAGCTGCTCCTCATTTTCAGACACTGCCTTTTTTAAACTGAGAAATTGGCAAAATTTATTATGAAATATGTATTAGAAACAGCATGTTATCAATATTAAGTACATTTTTCATATGAAATATTTTAAGAAGTTATTTTCAGAAGTATACAAAATAAAAACCTTTTAAATCATTTTGTCAGCAAATAAGATCCTTAAACCTTTTCTTTTTTTCCCCTCATTCAAACCATTTTATTAGAATCAAATCTAGACATCATACCATTCTGTCGTTCAGTCTTATCAAGCTGTGTTCACAATTCCTACCACAACCTGTTTGAAAACATTTTCTTCCTTCTTGAAATCCTTTACATTAGCTCCCTGTGTTAGACAGGGTTCTCTAGATAAACAAAACCAGGATACTTATGATTGTGTGTGTGTGTATGAATATAACAGTTAATTAGGCCACACAGCAGTGTAGAGGGCTCAGTTCAATTCATTTCCATGGGAAAATAATATACTGGAAGGCCTTTAACTCACAACGACCACTGGGTCCAGGATCAAGGAAGCAGAGAGCTGAGTCTTCCATAGAGCAATGCAGACAGTCTGGCCACAGGCAGCAAACAGCAGGGTGGGTGAACAACAATCATCAGGATGACAAGTTCCAACAGTCCCAAGCTCAAGTGATGTCTACAACAGCAACGTGGCGAAGCTAGTCTCAAAGGAAACTCAAGCTCTAGCGACATGATCTACAGGTTGTCAGCCCCACAGGCAGTGTAGCTTAGGAGTTGAGGAAGAGAACAAGCTAAGGCAGCCACACACTGGTCTGATTATCAGAGAGCAAGAGAGATACCAGTGACCTTTCTGAGCCATTTATCTCTTTGCTCTCCAATCAAACTGCAACCTTATTAATACCACATGTTCCTATTGGCCAGGTTGGCACATAAATCTACCAATCACATTCCATTTTACCACCAATTCCCTTACTGTGGCCCCAGGAACCCTTATTCTAGTTATTATCTCTGTAGATTTCCCCATCTTGGGTTTCATAAATCAAAAAACAGAAAAAGACATAAGAGGGAATCAAAAAGGCTACCAACAATGACAAAATACAACAGGTATAAACCCCTACATGAAAAAAAAAAATCCAGAAAGTATTAAAACCCAGAATAAGCAAAAGTGTATCAAAATGGAAATATTAAACTACGTATAGGTAAACTTAATAAGGAATGGTATATGTATCAAATGTTAAATAGTAAATATGAAAAGGTGTATTATAGTAATATTTTAGGTATTCACACTTGGTTAACAGAATTAATCTCAATTCCTGCAACTCATTATCAGGGATGTTGCTGATTACATTTGAGTAAGTTTAATGCTCCGTGCCTCCGTGTACAACAGCACAAATACATAAACTGAGAAGTCCTGAACCGTCCTCATTTGATCCTAAGTCTGAGACCATTTTTGCAGCCACCCCCGTCTGTGCATCTAATTCAGGGTATTCTTCTATTTTGCTGACACTCTACAATAGAGGATGTTCTTCTCTAGGAACTGGTTGCCCTGAAAACATATTCAAAATATGTGAGAAGTCTCATTATTCTCAATTCTAAAGAGCATTCTGAGATACTGGTCTGCCATTTCCTCTTCTTGTGACACATCTTCTATTTTATTTTGGAATCAAAGTTGTCCTTCCATTGAGTTCGCTTCATTATGACCCCAAAGAGCAATTTCACAAAAGTCATGTCACAAGTTTAGCATCAGAAGTCACTGCAATTATTTTCTCAGACATAAGAATATTAATCAATCAGTATCCACAGTGCACATTGCAGAGAGACACATCCAGAGATGTGTTATCCTGGGTTTTAATAGAGCAATGAGCTCAGGCCTTTTAAAATCATGCATTTTACTCATGAATCTATAAATGTCTGTATTTCATCGTCAACATACTTTGACTAACAGGGTGAGAATGACCACGATAATCTGCTTGTCAAGAAGGAAAATGAATCACATAGGATGACAATGGAGGATCATTGTCACTTTTAATATTTGTACTGCAAACAGAGAATTCTAGTTCCTCTTTCGAAGCCTGCAGTGAGAAGAACACTTAGGGGGGAAAAAAGAGAAACCTGTTCTGGGGATGCTGAAAGCTGAGCGAGGAAAGCCTAATTCCAACAGGAAATCCTCCTTCATTCACCTCTGCCTGCTTCTCTAGGGCTGGGTGTCCATGTTCAGTGGGTCCTGCACGCCCCCTACTGCCCAGTGTCTTCCCTGCAGGGGAGTTTTGTGTTTGGGCTCACACTGACTTCACTTCACTGTGTTCCTTGTACAGTAATAAAGGGCCATGTCCTCAGCAGTCACAGAACTCAGCTGCAAGAAGAACTGATTCTTCGATGTGTCTCTGGTGATGGAGAGTCAGCTTTGGAAGGACGGGTTATATTTTGTACCACCATTATACCATAAGCTTCCCATCCACTGCAGCCCCTTCCCAGGAGTCTGGTGGATCCAGCTCGAGTCATAACTCCTACTTGTGATGGAGACACCAGAGACAGTGCAAATGAGGGACAGCTTCTGGGAGGGCTTCACCAGTCCTGGACCTGAATCCTAAAGCTGCATCTCTGATAGAACTTCTGTAAATAAAGATAATTGATCTCTGTCAGTCACTTGCAGTCACAACCATCCACATAGACTCAACACCGACATCTGAGACCCTCACCTTGGGGAACTGTCACCAGGCACAGGAGAACACATAGCAACAGCATCTTTAGGCCTCAGCTGTGCTTTCCCAAGAGATAGACAGCCCTGTCAGAAGAGAACTGATAGCTTTCAGTGCCCAAGTTGTGGGATTTTAACCGTGTGCCTGAAGAATGATTTGCATAGCAGGGAGACTTATGCTTATAAATAGAGGCTCCTTTTTTTCTTCTGAGCCATTGTAGGGTAATTCTTCTTTTGAACTCATCTGTGTGTTAGTCTGCAATGAGAGAGCACTTCACCTAAAAGGTATGTGCGAATGTACAAAGGAAAGCCCAGCATTTCTGAGCCCAGTATTCTCTCCCTTCAGCCCTTCATTGCTCCTGCCCTGACTGAGGCTCTTATATATCCTGTACATCGGAGATTGGGCAGTATAGGGTTCCTTGGAACCAGCAGGTACACCCCAGAGTATCTCCCATTACCTCACACTCTCCAAAACCCAATTTTTCTTTATGCACGGATGACTTTTAATCAACCTCCTCAAAGTCCTTGGTAATTTTCCTATGTGGTAATAATATGTTTTAGTAATATTAATACCAGACCAATTCCAAGGAGTTGGGGGTTGATGATGCCTCAAATATCCAACTCTTCCATGATGTCATTCAGCACCATTTCCCACCTATTCCTTGCCTACATATATTTCCTTGTGTTTCTTAAATGTAAATTGCAACAACATCCAACAAAACCCCTTGAATGCTTGAGGAAATGCTCAAGTGTTGGTGGGTGTACTTCAGTCCATATCCCTAAGGTCAGGTGGTCATAAGCCAGATGTGGGGTCTACAAGATGTCCTCCACTTCGGACTCTGTATTTTATTAAGGCACAGATGCCCTGAGGCTCTGGCAGGATGTCTCCAGTAGGCATTGGCCTCCTACTGATGTGAATCAGCACGGTCTTTTCCAGATTTGGGCCATGATCATCACAAACCCCACCGCTCTTACAAGCACCACTATCACTTACAAGCACCACTATCACTACATCCCACTACCTGATGGCTAAGGAAAACCTCAGTGTAAGAAGAAGCTGCTACCCAGAAAAGTTGAGCCCCAGAAAAGACAAGGTTGTAACTCTGTACTCTATAAGAACTGCAAGATTCTGAAGAGAAACCCTTTGTTTGGCAGAGAGCATTCCAAAGAGTGTAAAACCTGTCAAGTGCCATGACTTAAAGTAAAAAGTTACATCAGAGAAGGGAGTGGGAAATAATTGTTTAATAGGGCAAAGTAAGGATATGAGCCAAGGACAGTATTTCATATCTTGAACCAAAATATGTTGAGTTGAGACCTAAAGGCACTCTGGATTAAATGAAGTCCATACAGGTCCTCAAAATTTGTGGAATAAGCACAGACATTTTTAAATGTCCCTTACCCAGAGGACTCTGGGTCACCTGAAATTTGAGCACATACAACCAAAGTCTTCCTCTCTATTTATGCTTTACTTATGATTCCCCACAAACTGCTCAGGGATCACAACCTTGAATTTATTACCAACACTCACATATTTTCTGAATTTGGAATATTTTTCATATTATTGCCCATAAAATCACTAGCACTATCTCTAGTTATACATGTTAAAAATGTTATGCCCATTCAGATTTTGTTCTCATTGATATCAAAGATCACAAACATTTTTCTCCATTCTTAGAGTTGACACCAGTCATTTACTGTATGGTTAAACTGCATATGTCAATGGGGGAAATTCCAGCACAAGTTGGTGGTCACTTGACCTCTCTGGGCCAGAATTTGCTGAGGAGAATAAGCTTTTTCAAAAATGATTCTTGATTTTCCATTTGATCCAGGAATTCAAGCACATGACAAGCTAATATTTTGCCATGGGAATTCCTTGAATTAGTTCAGTTTTGCATGCAGATGGGTATGGCATTACTTGAGCATGATCATTCCAGAACAAAGTTATCGCATTACTGGAGGTTAGCAGACCAATTTAAGTTTCACGTCATGATGCAGCTGCACACTAGTCCAGCTCACCTCCATCTCTGAGTGTGAAAGCCATGATATTCCAATCCCATGACAGTGAGCGTAATGTTTGACATTATAATGCTTAATTCTAACTAGTAAGAGTGTGATTACTTCATCTCAAGACTTTTAACATGTTTCCAGATATTGTGCTTGATAATGCATAAGGATGACCTTTAACATCATAGAATGGCACAGTAACTGTAACAAAGGCCTCATACATGACAACTGTGAGGATGAAGTAAGATCTATGCTCCTTTCTGTTTTATCTAGTGTTGCTGTGATTTCAGACAGATTTAATCGGACTCAAAACAGCAAAGTGAAATGTCAATGACAAACATTTCACTCAATGGAGAGGAAACAAAAGCATTCACCTTTCAAATTGGAACCATATAAGGATACCATTTAATACCAATCTTGTTTCACATGGTGCTATATCCCTTAACTATATCTATCAATCATATAATGTAAAATAAAGGCATTCAAAATGACAGCAAAGAAGTAAAACTCTCTATAATTGCTGACTATATTACTCTAAACATAGAAAACCCAAAAGTCCTAGTAGAAAATTATTGGAACTAATTGAAAGGTTAAGCAATTTCACAGGTTATAAGGTCAGCATAGAAAAATAAGTTTGGGAGCTGGGGAAGATGGCCGACAGGGACACCGGCATACTCTGAGAGCTCCTCCAAACAAAGCGGGATTGGCGACCAGGTAGCTGAATAGTAAGAGTCTGGTGAGTGAAATATCCCCCTGGGACAGCACCCCAGTCCTACCCCACGTATTTGTCCTGAGCAGGGGTCTAGGTGAAAGAGGACCAGACAAGTGGGACATCTCTGGCCACTAAGCTGCCGTGAGCTCACTGGCGACCGGCCTAGGCTCCATCCCCAAACCGGATGCCAGCCCAGAGCCGCTTGCCTGCCCTGCCTAGACAGGCGCAGCAGGTCACGCTCCCCTACTCCAGCGGCCCACTCCCCACTCGCGGATCCCCACTGGGAGAGAAGCTTTCCTCTCCCGCAGTTCCCCTCTCCCGCAGGGCAGCGATCTGCCCTCGGGCCCACGTCCCTCCCTCCATTCATCCAAGCTCAGGGGAGCGGACCCGCGGGTTGCCTGGTGACCCCCACGGGGGACCATCCACCCGCACCGCTGCCGCGGACCTCTCCACCTGCCCTCCGTGCACCGGCCTCCCACCCCCGCCCGCCCCCGCCAGCCCCTGGCAGCCTAGCGCCAGCTCCACTCCTGGCGGGGACCCTGCGCTGAGCACTTCCCGCCAACAGGAGCCATAGCCCAACCCGCGCCTGTCCCGGACCCTGAGCTTCTGCGGAGCACCGCGCCCCACGCTGCTGAGTCTGCCCACCAAGGGCCCCTCCCTGCGCAAGGCACAAGAGTAGGTGCCCTCCCCAGGGTGCTGCGGGGACCCCGGCAGAGGCGACTCTGAGCCTGAGCGGAGGAAGGGCGCCATTGCCCCCTGCAGTTTCGCGCCAAAAGGGCGGAGAGCGAACACCATTGTTCCCTGAAGTGTCGCGCAGCTGCCTGCGCAGCTATCCGAGGGGCCTCCCCGCGTCCGCTCACAGCCCGGGCAGATCAAACATTCCACCTGCAGTGCAGCCTGGGTCTCGGCTTTGCAGTCCCTGAGGAGCCGTCAGTGAGCTCCAGCCAGCTCTCACCACCTGGGGCCCTGTTGGGTCCCCAGTGCCAGCCCTAAGCCTGCCACAGCCCGCCCCAGCCACCCCAGGAAATGGCACAGTGGCCTGAGCCTCCACACAATAAGGTTACTCCTGTCTCCCAGAAGCATGGGGCCTATTAAAGGATCAAGGAAAAATCAACAGACCACATCACTCCCAACAAAAAAATCAGAGAAACGAGGCACTTTAACAGACCGAACGTCACTCATAGAAGAAACAGATATAGATCAGCCACAAAAGGAAATCTTCAGAACTCTGCTTGCAGTAATACAGGAGCTAAGAGAAGCAAACCAAAATAAGGATGCAACGATAGAAGGGATGAAATGCACAATAGAGGGGATGAAGTCCACAATAGAGGGGATGAATACTATCCACCAAAAGGAACTGCAGAAACTAACAGAGGAGGTAGCAGAGGCCACACAAAAGGTCACAGAAGCTATATCTAGGCTTGAGGAGGCTGAGAACCGTATCAGTGAACTCGAGGACGCTCAAACCAAAGGAAGAAAGCGAGAAAAACAATCAGATAGGAAAATTAAAGAAACAGAAGACAGCCTGAGATCAATGACAGATGCTATGAAGAGGAATAATATTTGAATAATCGGTCTACAGGAACACAACATAACACACAAATCGACCGCCAAGATAGCAAAGGAATTCCTGGAAGAAAATTTCCCCAACCTAACAAAGGAGAATCCGACTCTCATACGGAAGCAGAGAGGACGCCGGCTAAGCTAAACACCAAGAAGAACACGCCAAGACCTATAATTGTAAAATTATCCAACTTAGAGGAAAAAGAGAAAATTCTACGAGCATAAAGAGAAAGGAAGACAGTCACATACAAAGGAGCGCAGGTAAGAATATGCTCAGACTTATCATCAGAAACCATGCAGAGGAGGAGAGAATGGAGCAACATCTTCCAAAAACTGAAAGATAAAAATGCCTCCCCCAGAATCCTATACCCTGCCAAGTTATCCATTAAGATAGAGGGTAAGATAAGGGTCTTCCAGGACAAGGAAGAACTCAAAAAATATACTGCAAGTCACCCGACCCTGCAGAACATACTGGCTGACTCACTATGGCCAGAAGATCAAGCTCCAACTAGAACCACCAGGAGACCACCATATAGCCCATCTCCATCTAGAAGCCAACATGCCAGCAACACGTACCAGGACAACACGGTCTCAGATGGAAAAGAGGACAGGATAGAAACCCTCCACTCAAACGCAGTACACTGATATGAAGGAAGATAGGTAAAGACCCAAAACACAAAACAGAATATGGCAACCATGAAGCCAGAGATTGTAATAATCACTCCGAATACAAATGGGCTCAATTCATATGTTAAAAGAAAGCGGCTGGAGGATTGGATTAGAAAACATTACCCATCAATCTGCTGCCTGCAAGAGACACACCTTAAGCAAGCAGACAAGCATATGCTGAGAATAAAGGGCTGGCAGAAAGTTTACCAAGCAAATGGTAACTCCAAGAAGGCAGGAGTGGCTATCTTA
The DNA here is from genome assembly GCF_050624435.1 of Tenrec ecaudatus. Classification (NCBI taxonomy): domain Eukaryota; kingdom Metazoa; phylum Chordata; class Mammalia; order Afrosoricida; family Tenrecidae; genus Tenrec; species Tenrec ecaudatus. The sequence goes on along the minus strand of NW_027457998.1, from coordinate 333,791 downwards.
ATCTCCGACAAAATGGATCTCAAGATCCAAAACATAAAAAGAGACAAAGAGGGACATTACATAATGCTCAAAGGCTCAGTAAACCAGGAAGCAATAAGCATACTGAATATTTACGCACCTAATAATGGTGCGGCAAATTTCGTCAAACAAACTATTAAAAAAATGACAGAAGAAATCACGGAAACAACAATAATAGTGGGGGACTTCAACACTCCACTATCAGAGAAAGACAGGTCACAGGGAAAGAAGCTCAGCAAAGAGGCCAGAGAGCTAAACAATGTAATTAGGCAACAGGGCCTGTTAGACATCTATAGAGCCTTTCATCCAAAAGCAAAAGGTTTCACATTCTTCTCCAATCCACACGGATCTTTCTCAAGAATAGATCACATGCTGGGGCACAAGGCCAGCCTGAGTAAATTCAAACACATAGATATTATCCAGACGTCTTTCTCAGACCACCATGCCATAAAGCTGGAGATTAATAGGAGGGCACCCAGAAAAGCAAGGGCCACCAATTGGAGAATAAACAACGATCTCCTGCGACATGAATGGGTTAAGGTCCAGATCAGAGAGGATATCAGGAAATTTCTAGAAACTAATGAGAACGAGCATACAACATATCAAAACTTATGAGACACTGCAAAGGCAGTTATCAGAGGTAGCTTGATATCACTGAATGCATACATGAAAAAAGAAGAAAGGCGTATGACAGATATGTTAACACAAAACCTCCAACAACTAGAACAGAGTCAACAGAACTACCCCTCCAATAGCAAGAGAAAAGAAATAATAAAAATCAGGGCGGAGTTAAACCAGTGGGAAGACAAAAGAACAATGCAAAGGATTAACGCAACTAGAAGCTGGTCTTATGAACGAATTAATAAAATTGACACTCCCCTGGCAAAGCTTACCAAAGATAGAAAGGAGCAATCATCAATAGCCAGGATGAGGGATGAATCGGGGGCAATAACAACAGACCCCAATGAGATAAAAAGGATAATCACAAAGTACTATGAAGGTTTGTATTCTAATGAATTCAGAAACCTGGAAGACATGGATAAATATTTAGAAAAACAATCTATCCCTAGATTATCTGAGACAGAGATCAAGAACCTCAACAAACCCATAGCGAAGGAAGAAATAGAGAGTGTCACCAAAAACCTACCAAGGAAAAAGGCCCCAGGGCCAGATGGCTACACAGCAGAATTTTACCAAACATTCAGGGAAGAGCTGACACCGATCCTCCACAAAGTATTCCATAACATAGAAAAGAACTGCAAGCTCCCAAACTCATTTTAAGAAGCCAGCATTACTTTGATACCCAAACAGGGAAAAGACCCCACAGGTGTAGAGAATTATAGACCAATATCTCTAATGAACATAGATGCAAAAATCCTTAACAAAATATTGACCAATAGAATACAAAGGAACATCAAACATATCATTCACCACGACCAAGTAGGATTCATCCCAGCGATGCAGGGATGGTTTAACATCCGAAAATCCATCAATATCATACACCACATCGAGAAGAAAAAGGATAAAAACCATATGATAATATCCATAGATGCAGAAAAAGCATTTGACAACATCCAGCATCCATTCCTAATCAAAACACTCATGAAGATAGGATTGGAAGGTAAGTTCCTCAAGCTCATACAAGCTATCTATGAAAGACCAACAGCCAACATCATAGTCAATGGAGAAAAGACAAGAACAATACCACTGAAAAAGGGTACAAGACAAGGATGCCCCTGTCCCCTCTTCTATTCAATATCGTTTTGGAGGTTCTGGCTAACAACATAAGACAGCGGAAGGACATCAAAGGGATCCAGTTGGGAGAGGAGGAGGTGAAACTATCGTTATTTGCAGATGACATGATCCTATACATTGAAGACCCCCAAAACTCCACAGTTGGAATACTTACAGCAATAGAGGAATACGGAAGAGTAGCAGGATACAAGATCAATAAACAGAAGTCGGTAGGGTTTCTATACACATCGGACAGGGCCATGGAAGAGGCGATTAAGAGGGAAGTACCCTTCACAGTAGCCAAGAACAAACTGAAATACCTAGGAATATAGTTAACAAAAAATACTAAAGACCTTTATAAGCATAATTATAAAACCCTATTACAGGAAACCAAAAGTGACCTTCACAAATGGATGAAGCGCCCCTGCTCATGGTTAGGTAGGCTGAACATAGTAAAGATGACAGTTCTTCCTAAAGCACTCTACAAGTTCAATGCTATACCAATCCAATTACCATCAACCTTCTTCAAAGAATTGGAAAAACTGACCACCAACTTCATATGGAGAGGGAAGAAACCCAGAATTAGCATAGAACTCCTCAAGAAGAAGGACACAATTGGAGGACTCGCCCTACCTGATTTTAATGCCTACTACACAGCTACAGTGGTCAAAACAGCATGGTACTGGCACAATGATAGACACTCAGACCAGTGGAAAAGAATAGAAAGCCCAGGAGTAAAATCATCAGCATATAGACAACTGATCTTCGACAAGGGTCCCAAAAACGTCAAGTGGGAAGCAGATGCCCTCTTTAATAAGTGGTGCTGGAAACAATGGATATCCACATGTAGAAAGTTGAAACAAGACGTCTACCTCACCCCATGCACAAGAATACACTCAAGGTGGATCACAGATCTAGAAGTCAAACCCCAAACCATCAGGACCATTAAGGAGGGAATCGGGACTAATCTCAGAGCACTGGCCCAGGGAGCACATAGGCTCACTGCAACAGGGAAGGGGACACACACAGGTGATCTGGAAATCGACAAATGGGATCTAATAAGAATAAAACACCTGTGCACCTCGAAAGACTTTGCCAAGAGGGTGACAAGGCAACCCACAGACTGGGAGAAGATTTTTAGTAATGACACGTCAGACAAAGGGCTCATTACTAAAATCTACAACACCATCATGACCTCCAAAAAGAGGAAAACAGTTAACCCCCTAAGGAAGTGGGCAAAAGAAATGAGAAGAACTTTCACTAGAGAGGAGATCAATATGGCCAATAAATATATGAGAAAGTGCTCGAAGTCCCTTGCCATAAGAGAAATGCAAATCAAAACAACCATGAGATACCACCTAACACCCCTGAGGCTAGCCCAGATCAGTAAATCAGAGAGCAACAAGTGTTGGAGGGGCTGTGGTGAAGTAGGAACCCTCCTCCACTGCTGGTGGTCGTGCAGATTTGTACAGACACTGTGGAAAGCAATCTGGCGATACCTAAAGAAAATGGAAATTGATCTACCTTACGACCCAGCCATCCCTCTACTGGGCATATACCCGGTTGAAGCAGCAAATAAAACACGACCAGTCATATGCGCTCCAATGTTTATTGCGGCACAATTCACAATAGCAAAGACTTGGAAACAGCCTAAGTTTCCATCGATAGACGAGTGGATTAGCAAACTTTGGCACATACACACAATGGAGTATTATGCAGCACTGAAAAGCACCGATGAGCACATGAAACACGTTATTTCATGGGAAGAGCTGGAAGGAATTATGTTAAGCGAGGTAAGCCAGACCCAAAGGGACAGGTACAACATGAGTCCCCTGAGGTAAGTACAATCAGCATGACAGAAATGGGGCATTAATCCACTCAAGGGGAGGGTATGGTTTATATCTCCACAGGGAAAGTGGGACCAGACTTCAACCCAGTGTCGCAAGGTGTGAATGCAATATCCCGGCGTGGAGGAGGGAACCGGTGGAGAGGTCTGGGAGGCTGGCCCCAGCACCATAAATTAAGTGGATTCCTGCCCCTCCCCCGAAAAGAATTTGTTCCACAGGACGACATTGACTCTGCAGCTATGGGAGATGGACATATTTGATCAGAGCACACGGGAGCAGATGAAGGGGCAGGAGGACAGAGTGGAGCACAGCCTGACCCACCAGGCCGTGATGATGATGTTCCTGAGTAGAGCAGCCAGTCCACAGAGAGAACAACATGGCTGGCCCTACTATGAGACATGATGCCCCTCAGTGACTAAGGGCGATACAGGGGACAGCACCGGAGACACAGTGTGGGAATTGCACCTGACCTGATCCCACCACACCGAGGCAAATCACTGGGGGAGTGCAGCGGAACAGCAAGGGAATGGAGTGGCAAGGTCCCCAGGGAATGCTGAAAGTGGACTTTGGGGCCAGGGCATGGTGCCCCAACAGAGTGGACTGGAAAACGCTCCTAAGGGCCAGCAAACGATCCCTGAACTAACTACAAGCTTTTCTCTTGTGAACTGTTTTGTTCTGTTCTTTGTCAGTGGTTTGTTTTTGTTGTTTTGTTGTCTGGTTGTATACTGTTGCTTTGTGTTCCTCTGTCTAGTTTTCGTGCATGTTAGTGACTCCACAGGTCTGTCTGAATAGGACAGGCTGGATGAACTATCTGGAAGAAAAACAATGGGACCGACAGTTCCGGGGGGACTTGGGGTAGGGGGGTAGGGGGGGGTAAGGAAGTGGTGTTAACAAACCCAGGGACAAGGGAAAAACATGGGACCCCAAATGGTAGAGAAGGGGGAGTGGCAGGCCTGGTGGGAAATGATCAAGGGTAAGGTTGCTTAGAGAAGAGGTATACTCTAGCCCAGGTGGCGATGAAGCATGGTAGTAGGGCAGGAGGAAGGTCAAGGGAGATGGAGGAAAGAGCTAGGAGTCAAAGGGCATTCATGGAGGTCTAGACAAAGACATGTACTTGCAAATATATACAGGAGGATGGGGAAATAGATCTATGTGTCTATATTTATAGGTCAAGTATTAAGGTGGCGGAAGGACCTTGGGCCTCTACTCAAACACTCCCTCAATGCATGAATACCTTCTTTTATTAAATTGGAACTCTATGATGCTCACTCTCCCGACACAACGGCTGGAACCAAAGTGGGTGAACAAGGAAATGTGGTGAAGAAAGCTGATGATGCCCGGCTATCAAAAGAGATAGTGACTGGGGTCTTAAAGGCTTGAAGATAAACAAGCGGCCATCTAGCTCAGAAGCAACAAAGTCCACATGGAAGAACACACCAGCCTGTGTGATCGAGTGGTCCCAAAGGGATCAGTTACCAGGCATCAAAGAACAAAAAATCATATCATTGACTGCACACCTCCATGATAGGATCGCTGAAGACAAATGGGTGCACAAGCAAATGTGGTGAAGAAAGCTCATGGTTTCCGGCTATCAAAAGAGATAGTGTCTGGGGTCTTAAAGGCTTGAAAGTGAACAAGCGGCCATCTCGCTCAGAAGCAAAAAAGCCCACATGGAAGAAGCACACCGGCCAGTGCAATCACGAGGTGCCCAAGGGACCAGATATAAGGCATCATGCAAAAAAAAAAGATATGTGTGTGTATGTATGTGTATATATGTGTATATGTATATATGTATGTGTATATATATATCATATTAAATAAAGGGGGAAGTGCAGAGTGGAGACCCAAGGCCCAAGTGTCGGCCAATGGAGATCCCCTCATAGAGGGGTTTAGGAGAGGAGATGGGTTAATTAGGGTGTGAGGTAGTATCGACGAAGAACACAGCTTTCCCCCAGATCCTGGATGCTTCCTCCCCCCAACTACCATGATCCGAATTCTACCTTGCAGGGCTGGATAGGACAGAGGCTGTACACTGATACATATGAGGGTTGGAGGTACAGGGAATCCAGGGTGGATGATACCTTCAGGACCAAGGGTGTGAGGGACGATGCTGGGAGAGTGGAGGGTGAGTGGGTTGGAAAGGGGGAACTGATTACAAGGATCCACATGTGACCTCTTCCCTGGGAGAGGGACAGCAGAGAAGGGGGGAAGGGAGACTCCGGATAGGGCAAGATATGACAAAATAACGAGGTATAAATTACCAAGGGCATATGAGGGAGGGGGGAAAGGGGAGGGAGGGGGGAAAAAAGAGGACCTGATGCAAGGGGTTTAAGTGGAGAGCAAATGCCTTGAGAATGATTGAGGCAGGGAATGTATGGATGTGCTTTATACAATTGATGTATGTATATGTATGGATTGTGGTAAGAGTTGTTTGAGTCCCTAATAAAATGTAAAAGAAGAAAAGAGAAAAAAATGATTAGGGCAAAGACTGTACAGATGTGCTTTATACAATTGATGTATGTATATGTATGAACTGTGAAAAGAATTGTATCAGCCCCAATAAATTGTTTAAAGAAAAAAGAAAAAAAAAGAAAAATAAGTTTGATTCCCACATACCTATAGAGAAAGGTCTCAAAAGGATATCAAGAATGCTACCATTTACAATAGCCAACTATAAGTAAAATAAATAGGAATAAACCTAAGCATAGAAGCAAGAATATTGTACAAATAGAACTATTAAAAAAGCAGTACTATAAGATACCAAAAGATACACACCTAATTAGAAAAAGGGGTCATGTTCATGAACAGGAATTCTTAACTTTGTGAGAGAAAAAAAACACACCCAAAGTGATCCATAATTGTGATGAAATTCTGGTTCAGATCCCAGCACCTTTCTTTAAGTACATAGTAATTACTCTCTAAGTTTTCAAATAAATTGCCCATCAAGTTTTAAAAGAAATGAAATAGACTCAGAATAAGCACAGTCAAAACTACCCCTCCATATCTTGGAGATACTGTTGTGTAGGGGATTGCACAGTACACTATTAATTGCAAGTTCTACAGTTCAAGACAACCATCTACTCCTCTGGAGACAGATGCAGCTTTCTTATCCTGAAAAGTTGTATTCTCAGAAATCCAAAGGGACAGTTATGATTTTTCCTGGGTGGCTGCTATGAGTCTTAATCGACTCATCAGCAGGAAGTTGAATGTTTGAGAACTGGTGGCATGGGAGGGAAGTCCCTATAACTGCACCTGAGATCAATCTATGGGACAAAGGACAATCATCCTAAGCCATATTTTCAAGTGGATTATCTCTAGACTTTTGTCTCTGAATCCCTAAGACACTCCTCCAGATATGTCCACCAGAACAAAGACTCACTTATGTTTTAGGTTTTCTGGGTGTGAATTAGCCAGTTTCAAGAGAAGATACCAGAATGGATTTATCTATATACACAGTCAATGGTCAGACAACAGAGTCTACTTAATTAATCCAAGGTCGAAGATCTCAGAAGACAATTTCAAAAATATTGTCCCTTTGCAAATTAATGGATTGAAACTTTAGGACACAGCCAGATGGGACACTCGGCATCATCAGAAGGTAAAGGAGAAAAGAGGCAGACATTTCTGTGGCAAAGATTCCCTGATTCAGTAGGCTCTGATCCCGTGATTTGGGGGCAAAAGGGGGTGTATAAGAGGTGGGGACTGAATAGCATGTTAATGGGCATGATCCACGGGTCCACAAGGAAGAGACCGCAAAGACTGTACTTGAACAAGTTTGATGACACTCAGATGTCAAAGATGGGAGTGATGTGTCTGACCCACAGGTTATACACTGAATTTGTAGCCTCCCCAGAATCCAACATTTGCAATAATAAAATCACCAAGGTTAAAGTGTGCCTGCATTGTTTAATTTGAACAAATGCATCCACTAATTCACACATTAATTTATTCATTGTGAGGTCTGAGAGCTATTAACAGACCACATATTCTTCAACACTGAGGGAAAATTAGTAAATCAAGCAATTGAGATAGAAATATGGGCAGTCTTATCCTCAAAAGTGAAACTCACTGCAAGTGCATCTACTGTGACTCACAGGACCCCTCTAAGGCTCATTAGAACTGCTCCTTAGGCTTTCTCTGACTGGAAATATTTACAGGAGTAGACAACCTCATCTGACTCAGGAGGAACCATTGCCTGGATTGAATCCCGGATCTTGTGTTGAGCAACATAATACTTTTTCCGCCACAGCATCACGTCTCTTTCTATTTCTACACCAAGAGTCGTACATGACAGGTTTTTTTAATATAACTTTGAGAACCCACATCATGATGTTTTCCATATTATTATATGAATATAAACTCTGGAATAAGAATAATAAGGGCCATAGAAAACAATGGTGGCTTTTGACTTATGGTGCTTGCAAAGAATGTTGAAAGTGCCTGGGTGGGCTGACAATAAAACACACAGATCTGTTGTGAAGGGAGTAGAGGCAGAGAGTCCCTCAGAATTAAGGACAGTGAGATCTTGTTTCCTGTACTTCGGACATGCTATCATGACACCAGTCCCTTGAGAAAGACTTCATCCACGATAAAGCAGGGGAATCAGTGACGAAGGAGGCACATCATGAGATGTATTGACTCAGTGGCTGTAATAAGGAGCTCAAAATATTAATGGTGATTATGTGGCTGAACTAGGTATTATTTAGTTCTGTTCTCCATTGAATCACCGAGAACTGAATCACTTAACACCATCAAAAATGAATAAATAACACATGGCATTCTTCCCAGGTGGAATGACAGTGCAAGGGGTTAGGGTATATGTTTTATGAGGGAAACACACCTAGCAAAAGGAAATGTATATCATAATACACTGTTTTTTATCAGCGTTCTTATGTTGAAGTTCTCTGTGTCTTGGCTAATTATTGGTAGTAAAAGTCTTGTCACCTATTTATAGAGCTGTAAGCATCCAAGGTTAGGGCACAGGATGGCTGTTAGAGACTCAACGTAATCCTGGATGTGAAATTTTAATAGCAACCCAGGGCACTGTCTGTAATACCAGAAACACCTTCCGTGGTTGTGGAAACTAAGAGTGACTCCAATAATGGCCAAACACCCTATTAGCAATATCCAAGAATTGGTTCGTTTGGGTAATGGTGTTAGAGAATAATATTAAATATATCACGGGCTGCCTAAAGCACAAGCAGGTCTGTCTTGGATTAAGCACATCTTGAATATTTCTTGCATTCACGTAAGACTTTATCTCACTTATTGCGGGATGTCATCATGAGGACCTGGTACCCAGAGAATGATCTTGTGCTTGGTAAAGCAGAATGACAATGAACAAGGGAGAGACTTTCAAGGAAGTGGATTGTCACTCAGGCTGCAATGATGGGTGCAACAGAGGAATGACTGTGAGGATAGTGCACTTCTGGGCAGTATTTCATCCTGTGGTACATAGGCTCTCTGGGAGTTGAAACCAACTCAAAGGTACCAAACAATACCAACATGGGCAAGAGTATCTAGTTCTAAGTTAAGATTGTTACGTAAATGTGTATTCGTGAGCATTCCCTGGAATGATACATTGACCAGCTATCTGATGGCTTGGAGAAAAATCTGGATTCACATGAGAATATTTTCCTGCATTAATATTTCCACAAGGATCACTGGTGATGGAGTGGTTATGCTTTGGGATGAGGGCTGCATGTCAGCAGTTAGAAACCACCAGCTGCACCACAGAAGAAAGAAGGGGCTTTTTACTCCTGTAACAGTTACAGTCTCAGAAACCCACAGAGGAATAATGAGTTTTGATATTTGGAATATTTTTAGCTTTGATAATAAATGATACTGGTTAATACAGTCAATTGAAAATAGATATCATCAAGCCATATTACTGTGCACTCTGATTTTGGATAGATGTTCAAAGATAGACAAAGCCCATTCCAATGAAGAGAAGGCATGTCCAGATATATGAAGGTTCCCTAGAATCACTGTGCATGGGGATTCCAAGAGAGGTGCTGACAAGGTGGGGAAACCACAGCTTCTGAGAGGAAAGCATCCTGAGAAAAACACTTCATTTGCCTGCATCTGCAGAAACCATGGCCTGTTGCAAGGAGGTTTGTGTCTGGGCTCACACTGACTTCCCATCACTGTGTCTCTAGCACAGTAATACATGGCTGTTTCCTCAGGATCCATGGAGCTCAGTTTTAAATAAACATGGCCTTTGGAGGTTTCCCTGGTGATGCTGACTCGGGACTGGAGAGCTGGATTATAGTGTGTGCTCCCACCACTCCATATATCACCGACCCACTCCAGTCCCTTTCCTGGAGCCTGGCGGATCCAGTTCACTGCATTGCTTGTTAAGGAAAATCCAGAGACAACAGAGGTGAGAGACAGGGTCTGTGAGGGCTTCACCAGTCCAGGGCCTGACTCTTGTAGCTGCACCTGGGCCAGGACACTTGGGATAAAGAGAATCCCAGTGAGTCATGTGTCAGATGCTGCATCCCCAGACTTCATGTATGAGTCCCTGAAGCACTCACCTTCCGGAGTTGCCACGATAAATAGGAGAACCCACACATGATTGACCTTCATGTCCATAAGATCCATGATACCCAGGGAACACGCACCAGGGTGAGAAGGAGTCAGAATTTAAGTGTGTTCATGCTGTGGTTTCATCTGGCTGCCTAAGAGGTATTTGCATGTGGGAAGTGCATTTGTACATAAAGGCCTACAGGATAAAGTGAGGTCCCTAGGCCTGCTCCTCTCACTCAAACAATGATGCTGGCAGTGCCCTTATGATAACTTCCTCTCCCTGAGCTCTTTGTTTCACCCGGATACATTCTGTTCAGGGAGCGTTATGCAGCCACAGATCAAGGACTCTTATTTCCAGTGATAGATAGATAGAGATATCCAAAGAGAGGGAGAGATAGACAAACCATGTAGGACCCACAGGAGGATAAATAGGTATATAAATAGATAATAAATTAAAATATTCACTACAAACCAGGCCATAACTCTTCTGATTCATGACACCTACATTAGTCTATATTTACACATGTGAATATACCATTGTTGTCACACAACCTCCAAATGACCAAAAATATTACTATATTTGGTAAACATGTCTTTGCCAAAAACAAATTTACTGCTAGGTATCATCATACCAAGAATAACTCAGATGATGGTATTTGGTATTTTCAATTGCTTCATATGCATATGAAAATTGAACGTTGACTAAATAGGATTTATAAACATTGCATTTGAATTGTGGTGCTGTCAAGGAATATTGGCATTACCATGGTCTGTCAAAGGAACCGACCATGTGATCTTAGCCTAATGCTTAACCAGTGCGCCTGCACCACCAGCAATGGCTCCTTAAGAGAAAGACTGGACTTTCTACTCCTATAAAGAGTTGCAGTCTTGGATATCCACAGGGACCCACAGGGACTTGCTATGAGTCAGCATTAACATGATGGCAGTGAGTTTGCTTTTGATTTGGCCAAAGAAACCAATAAATCTTTCTTGGAAGAATGAATCAAGAATGCTCCTTAGAAACAAGGATGGCGATATGTTACCTCACTCCCTTTGCACATGATATCAAGAGAACCCAGTCCTTGGAAAAGGGAGTGAGATAACATATCATACATGGCAAAGTAGAGGACAGTGATAAAAAGTAAGGCCCTCGTTGAGATGGCCTGACATAGTGGCTGTAATAATGGGGTCAAACTTAAGATTTATATTGAGGATGACACATAATTGGGCAGTGTTTTGTTCTTTTGTGTCTATGATTGTTATGAGTTGGACCTGAATGAACAGCACCTAACAATAAAACAACAACTACAACACATATAATACCCAGGAGACAACATCTTGGAAAACTTATACTTACAAAAATCCATACAAAATTCTGGCACAGTATAATACCGTATATTCATACAAGGAATGTAGATGAATGAAAAAAAAGAATTGAAGATATATTGAGAGTATTGGGGAATCTGATGACCTTCCTTTCATGGTTTTTAATTTTATTATTTAAATGAACCTAATATAAGTTATATGTATATGCTAGCAGAATCATCACCCCCTGTGTTCGCCTAAAGTCAGACTGTTAAGTATTCCCAGGCATGCAAAGGGGCTGAACTTGTCAATAAACCCATATTTCTGGTCTCTGGATTAGCATGCTAAACAGAATACCATAGACTCCAATGTCTTCAAAAGTGTCGCCAATCTGTATGGTAAGATTCATACAACAATGAGCATGTTAAATAGTATATTTCTGAAGGGAGCAGGGGAGGGAGCAAGGTGTGTCCCTCTTTTTACAAAGCAGCCTTCTCATATGATCAGAGTTCATTTTCTATCATTTATAAAAAGCCTGTCTCAGAAGCAGCACATCCGGAATTCTCATCGGAAGTTAAGATGACAAGTTTGTCACACAAACTTTGGATATATTATCAGGAGGCACTAATATTGGGAAAGGACAGGGCCATCAAGATGGATTGACTATGATTACAACAATGCTCTCACACATGGGAAAGACTATGAGGATGGTGCTGGACAAACCGCTGTTTCAGTGTATTGTACAGAGAGACTATTATTCACAACCGATTTAATGAAAACTAACAACCAGAATATTGTTTTGCTTGAGAAAGCACGGTATCTTAATTAATAAAATGGAATGCAATATCATTGATTACAAGTTATGAAAACTCAAGGAATAAATAGGAATGGAATCACTGCTCTATGTTAATCCCTGCTATGTGAGAATAACCCTGTTTCAATGAACAATAATAGTGATCTTGCATCTGCACCCTCGGTTAGGTGGGTTCCTATACTTCAAGCATCCTAAACACCCTCCAGACTTGCCCTGTCTGCATGGGAACTTTGTGTTGGGCTCACTCTGAGTTCCACTCACAGGTTGTGTTTGAAAATTAGCAAACATCTTCAACTTCAATAGAATTCTGGGTTAATTCGATTTTCTACCCTTGTTAATGTTCTTCCTTCTGCTCAAAAGTTCACAAGTAACAAGAGGGATCCCCCGGTGTGGCCAGCTAGGGGTGCTCATGTAGATCATCCACCCATGGGTTGTGACCTGGTCATTGCCACAGGTGGTAAGGTGAGGTAACTCCACCCTGAGCTTGGTTAATATCATTATCAGATGAAGATAATCAGGATGGGGTAAGGTTGTGGAGAGTGGTCAAACACGCATGGGGACCGTGTGTACTGAACTGTATACATGCTTACAAAAAAATAACTCTCTGTCATTGAGTCAATTTTGTCTCATAGTGACCCAATGGGACAAGGTGGAACTGCCCCTGTGAGTTCCCAAGACTGTAACACTTCATAGGAGTAGAAAGCTTATGTGTATACAGAGCTAAAATGCATTGAGCTATACAAATTCACTTGTGCACTTTAGATATGTTAATTACCAGGGAGAGCATTAAAATGACATAGAGGTGAATAATAAAAGGCATAATATCACTTTATCAGAAAATGAATTACAGGTTCTGTGTTTTAAAAGCAGGATTAATTTCTTAGTAAGGTCATGACAGAATACCTGGGTTGACATTATTATCACTAAATACACACTGAACTCAATGCAATTGTGGTATAATGGTTTGGGTACAAAATGAGGCACAATGAGCATACGCACTCTTCCACATCTTCTCCTGAATGGAACAGTTGGAGCAATTAAATCCCTCTTGATATAGGAAAGGGGAAGTGGTAGCATGTTGTTAATCAACAGTGAAAATGTATCATAATTGGTTGAGATTTAGTTTGTTAAAAGGGATCAAGAACATAACAGCTCCTTCCCCTCCATTAAATTCCTTTTAAACTTAGTTAAAAGCCTGTTCATTATTCCAGATACTCCTAATTCAGGAAGGGGAAGCATGACCATTTAGAGGAGCAAGGAGACTGAAACCTTAGAGGGTAATGGTGTGACAGTCCCTGGAGTAATGAAGACAGAAATTGATGCTGTCGTAATCCCTTGGGGAAATGTAAATTCTTTCTGTGAACTTTGCTCCGTTTTATCCTCTGATGACTGTAAACTTGTAAACCAACCCCCACTGCAACCTGAAAGGAAGTTTGGGGTCTATAACTTGTTTGATTCTCACTGGATTTGTGAAGCAGTCCACTGGGCGTTTCCTTCTGTAAGCCCTAGCAGGAATAAACCTAGAATGTCTCAAATCAACCTGGTCTCTGCTTATGACAGCCTGCCCCACACCCTTTCCAGTCCAACAACAATATGAGGTCCTGCACATACCTCACAGCATCTATAATAACAATAGCAATAATACTAATAAAATAATATGGACTACTGACCAAAATGTAAATAAGACTATAAAATTAGAAAATATGAATGAGTTTACACTTGGTAATGAGAGGGTTTTTTTTAGATACATCACAATGAGAACATGGACACATAATAAAAGATTGATCACGAGGGTAGATCAAGATTTAAAAAATTCTAACTGTGGCGAAAAAAGTCCCTTAAAAGAGAATGAAAAGCATGCAACATACTTGGTAAAGGTTTGCAGAATCTATGTCAATTAACTTTAATTTAATATGGCAAATTATTTTTATGTAAATACGTTTTAAAAATAAAATATCCAGAATATCTGATCAAATATGCAAACCAAGAAGAATTTAACTAAAAATAAATACATGGGCATATTACTCAAATTCAAATAATTTCATTTTGGAAAATTCAAAATGAAACAAGAAGATGATTTTACTGACCTAATAAATAAAATGTTTTCCATCTCCAAACCTTACAAAGTCATTTTCTCGCAAGTGAGCACAGGACAAGGGATTCTCGTGACTCAATTGCTGGAATGTAAAGTGGTTCAGCTACTTTGAGAGACAATCAGACAGTTTCTTACAAAGCCTCTCATTGCTTTACCATTTTATCCTGAAACATGCTCCCAGGTGGTTGCCTCGATGAGTTGAAAATACATGTCCCCCTGAAACCGTGCACTAATGAATTATAGCAGCTCTATACACAGTGAACCCAGCTTGAAATGACCAGCGTGGCCTTCAGCATATAAATAAATAAACAGTCTGTGATACAATAAATACAAATAATGTTATTTTAAAGAGCTTTCAACCCATGGAAATGTTTAGATAAATCTTAACTTGAAGTAGACCTTAAAAAACAGAATTTATCATATGGCTTTGAAATAAAATTGTTAAAAAGAGAATCCTATACAGGTATGACAAACCGATCAGTGACTGTCAGTAATTAGGAAATATGGTGTTCAATCGGGGAGGCATAGGCACTTTTTTGCAGTACCAAAATCTTTCTACTTGTTACCACCATAGCATAAATATGACATTTTGATTCATAAAAGCACTGAAAATTTCACAACATAATGAGTCAGCCTTAGCTTTGGAAATATAAAAATAAAAGCTTAGGGATCTTACAATAGAAATCAAATTAAAAATGATATTATTAAAAATGTATGAGACAACTCTCTGAAGTTGGCAGGGACACCATGCTAACATACATAACTCTAAGGTGACCAAAGACTGTAAACCTAAAGGCAACATAAGTGCACACAGCACCATGCTCTCTGCCTTACAAATTCCTTTTCTATGGCTATAAGGCTCAAAATATGAAATCATTGCACATGTACAATATAATTGAAAATTATATAAATGAAAACGCCCAATGAGAAATGGAATCAAATGTTCTCAATACAACAAAATGTTGGACAACTTTAACGAATAACAAAACACAACATAGTTTTGATTTATAATGTGAAGTGTAAAAATCAGTATTTCCGAGGCCTTTCATATAAGTAAATGATTGAATGAATAAAACAAATGAGGTAAAGAACACCTCCCACACTAGAATTTCCAGTGACTTATATGTGTACTCATGCAGCCACTAGAAAGCAAACCATGAAGTCCTTCAATATTTGATTTTACTGTGGCCCACAAGGAATTTAATTAGAAAGCACATTGCATTTGGTAAATCTACTGTAAAAGATATCTTTACAGTGTAAATTATAAAGATGTCACCTTTAGGAATAATGTGCACCTGACACAGCCATAGTATTTTAAATGATATACACCTGCAAAAGTCTTTGCTTGTCCTTAAATTATTAAAACTGAAAATATTTGATACCTTTGAATTATGATTATGGTGATGAATACTTAATACCTAGTAGATTCCAAGAAAAAACAATCATACTGGTGTTGGAACTAGTGCAGCCAGAATTCTCTGTAGAGGTGAGCATGGCAGGACATCATCCAATGTACCATGTATATACTCGAGTATAATCCGACCCAAATATTCATGGATGCACCTAATTTTACCACAAACACTGCATTGAAAATGTGCTGTAAAGCTTGGCTGGTACTCAAGTATATACGGTACTTTGGACATGTGATCAAGAGCGAACAGTCCCTGGAGAATGTCATATGACTGGTGAACTATACGGTGGTGAAGAAATATAAGGCCCCCAGTGGGATGGATTGACACAGTAGCTGCCACAACAGACTCAAACACAGATGGTGCAGATGGTGAAGATGGCCCAGGTCCAGGCAGTACATTGTTCTGATGCACAGACGCCACTTGATGGCATCTAACAACAATAGTACAAACTGAAACAAACAATATACTGTGCTGTTTGAACTGGAACAACTCAGAGTAGCATACAGTATTTGTGTGTGTGTGTATGTGTACAGATGTCTTGATAATTTGAATGTGTCTACATTGAGAGCATGAACCATAAAGTGTGTAACAAACGTAAACGAGATAACACAGCTGAACTAGAAAGAAAACCGACTAGGATAAAAAGGGATGCCAGGTCATAGTTGACTCCAGCAACGACCCATCTGTGTTCAAGGGAAGAGGGTCAGATGTGAATGTCAGTCTTTTCTGACCTCTTACAGACCCTTAACTAGACATTATTGACTCCCGCCAGTAACTCCAAGAGTGTGCTAGTTGGAGTAAAACAATGAGATCTCTACAGCGAGTCTGCTATTTCCGAAGCAGGTCAACAGAACAGTTTTCTAGCTTTCAACTAGTATTCCAGTGCTTCACTGTTTTCACCATCAAGTGCCTCCAGGTGCCCTCGATGAGTTTGGAAATGTATCCCTGATTTCCTAAGGTTCATCAAACACTGCTTCTTTGCATGGGGCAATAGTTTCTCCTGTTACAACTTTTTGCTTCATAGATATCAATGGTAGACCAGGAGCCATACAATTAGAGAAATTCCTTGGGGAAAACAGTGACATGGAGAAGTGTCCCCAGACCCCAACCGGAACCAGTCCTGAAACTGTCCATCTGCACCTGCTTCAGGGCGTATCCTGTGATCTGTGGAACCTGAGCGCCCCTGCAGCTTAACTCTTTCCCAGCAGGGAGTTTTGTGTTGGGGATCACATTGACTTCCTCTCACTCTCTTTCTCACAGAGTAATAGACAGCCATGTATTCTGTTTTGTAACTGTCCGTTTGCGGATAACTGTGTTCTTGTCACTGTCTCTGCAGATGATGATGGAAGTACTTACACACAAAGACTACATACCAAGGTAATTTAACCTCCCCTCTTGAGGGGATGATTTTATTTCACAGGAAAGTTTTATTCATTTCACAGGAAGTTATTGTCTTGGTTTCTCATCACTAAGTGCAAAACCGGTAAATAAGGATTCAGGTCAATATTCTGAGCACAGCTTTCACCCACCCCCCAGGTTTTCTGACAGTATCAGGATGTGAGTTTTCACAGCGTGTGTCGCACACAGGAATCAATGCGGTGTCCTCGGACTTCAGGCTGCCAATCTGTAGCTAAGCTGTGCTGACTGAGCCATCCAAGAAGACATAGCCCTGTGTGAAGCCCTGGACATATGTTGACTTCCCAGCGTGGGTGTTGATCCAGCCCATCCACTAAAGGCTTTATCCTGGTGCTTGTCACACCTGATTCGTACCATAGCTGGAGAAGGTGTATCCGGAAGTCCTGCAGGACACCTTCACCTACTCTCCTGGCTTCTGCACCTTGGCCTCAGACTGCACTAACTGCATCTGGGCATGCACACCTGTGAGGAAGTAAACCAGAAGGTGAGGGCTCTGGAGCTGCCACAGTCTTCTCTCCAGCCCCATGTCTGATCTTACCCAGGGCGGCTGCCAATAGGAAAATGAAGCCGCATAGTCACCCCTTGATGAGTGCACTTTGTTGTCAGTGGGTCAGGTGCAACCTATATGGCAATGTCCTTGCTTATTGCTGAATGAGGGGTGATGGCTTCAGCTTTCAACTCTCTAAGACATTTATGTGTGCATGAGTATCACATTCATGAACGTAGTTCTGCTCTACATTAGGAATAAATAATAGGAAACCTAGATAACTCTAGAGCAGGGGTTCTCAATCTGTGGGTTGCGCCCCCTTTGGGGGCCAAACGACCCTTTCACAGGGGTCACCTGATTCATAACTAGCAAAATTACAGCTATGCAGTAGCAACGAAAATCATTTTATGGTTGGGTGGGGGGTCACCACGACATGAGGAACGGAATGAAAGGTGGAGAAGCATGCTCTAATCACACGGAGAATAGTGCAGCTGCAGATCTCGAGTGTATCCTGGACTCCTGATGCCTAATGGTAGGCGCATCTCACCAAGTGAGCTGACAGCTAGTCATGGCTGGTACAGATTTACCCACTTACACATGACTCTTATAATTTCACTGACTTCATAGGTCAGGTGTGACAAAATAAACTTTTCAAGAAGTAATTTTGACCATTCAAGGGGGCTGTGTTCGTCTGGGAGAAACAAATCCTGACACTCATATGTGTGTAAGAAAGAGCTTCATATCAAAGAGCAATTATATTTTGAGAAAACATCCCAGTGCAGTCCAGATCAAATCCATATTAGCCCATAGGTTTGATCCTAGTCCATAAATTTCTTTTCAGACTTACGCAGCAAAGATGCCAAATGTAGGACGCTCACAGGCATGTTGGTGAAAAGTCTTGTGGATCCAGTAGTACTGAAGTATCTCAGGCCTGGTGCAAGTCTCCCTGTGGTTCTGCCAGCTCTCTAAGTGTGTCTCCTCAACAGGAAGGTGAAGCAGAGAGAGTGTGTGGCCTGCCACCCAGGAGAAAGAGAGGAAATTCCTGAAGCCTCATGAGAAGGTCACAACCATAAGCAAGCATCTTCAGACCATGACCTGGCTGACAGGCTAGACTCCACCCCTATGTTTATTTATCAAGTTAACATGAAATTATGTAACTGCACCAGGACCATTCCTCTTGGTTGTGATGAGGTTTAGTGATTTACTGAGGGGTGGGGGGTTGTCTTACTCATGTTACTGTATCATTCTCCCTCTTACACTAATGAGTGTGTTTTCATAAATAGCCACCTATAACTTCCAAGGCATATTCTCTTACTCGTTTAAAAGAATTGAAACAAAAACATCACTTTAAAGGCATAAAATTTGCTAATTTCTACTACTCACATAAAAACCAGTCCACAAAGCACAATGGAAAAAATTGAAAAAGCAACCAATTTTATAATATAAAAGTCTGTAAATGCTTAAAAAACATCCAAATCAAAGGAATACAATATTTAAAATATAGGAAAATATTATCTTTATCACCATAAGTCTAATAGTATTCCATACATAAATTCAATTAGTTTACAATATATATTAAAGTGACATTAACAGGATTAACCAAAGTTGTAGACTTAAATTAAAAATAATATCAGTGCTGTAAAAGAGAGAGGGAGAGAAAGAGAGAGAGAGAGGGAGAGAGAGAGAGGGAGGGAGGGAGGGAAGGAGAGAGAGAGTATCAAGAGTAGAGCACACATGTTCATAAAAATACTTCTGTTTATGAATGGTCCTATAACTATCCAAGAGCTTAGGGCTCATGGGAACACACTAACCTTTGAATGTTCTTCATTTAAAAGGCCAGGACATTGGTTTTTCCGGTTTCAGCAAGAAGAATCTGGTTACAGAGCAGAAGGGGTGATAAAATATAGATCAGTTTTCTTGATGTTGGGCCATGAGGCATCCTTTGCACACATCCCCCTATAACATCTATTTACATGAAGATTACCACAACTCTGTGCCTATGTACCCATTTTGTGTCCTCTGTGAACCCTTGCAACTCCATTTCCACTGTGGATCCCTGCGCTCTCTGTCTTGGCCTGTCTCATCCTCCTCTGAGTCAGGCATGAGTTCCTTATTCTGCAATGTGAGACCTGGATGCACTGGTGCTGGGAGTCCCTGCATGCACGCATCAGAGAACTGACATGGACGGACATATCAAAATGCCAACCAAAATCTAGAGAGAGGGACATTCAGAGAGGCACAGCAGAAATCTGCTTACCTGGATCAGAAACCACTGAAACCATTTATTTGAAAAATATATATGTAAATTAAAATGTGATCAATTTCTAGAGGCTGAGTATTGATTACTGTGACTGAGAAACCATTGGGGCCGGCCATTAGTGGAGCCCCATGTTCTATGGACATTAACTGTAAAACCCCTCCAGATTTTTGAGTGAACATTCAAAACAAGTTCTCTTGTTTCTGGCCCTGGAGAGGAAGACCATTCTCAAGCTGAAAGATTTCTCACCACAGGAAGGTCGTTTTTATTAACTTTTCATAACTGGAGGTGAAATATTTCCCCTATCAAACACACATCCATATCTCACATCTTACCCATGACACTTAAGTAGGGGAGGAGAGTGAGAGGCATAGTCAACAGGGATAAACAGTTCAAAGTTAAAGAATGTGGATACTGCTGATAAGGAAAGGAACATGGACCAGGGAATATATCAACTATAGCACAGGCATGAAGGTCAGAGCCCCACTACCCAGGTCCTATAAGATGTTCAGACTCAATCAGAAGATCACACAGAAAACTCCCTGTTTTCTCACTTCAACACCATGCAAATTCCCAGCATAACAAATGTGGATTATGATTTAGAAAGGGAAGAATCTGCCCCTCTGAGGAGGAAAAAAAATAGCAAACATTAATATGGTGTAACTCTTGCCAGGATAGCATAAATCCTCATAAGACTTAGCTCTGAGACCAAGGGTAATAAATGTTTCTACCTCACAGAAAGAGTAAATAAGATGAAATTCTCATTTATCTGAATACATCAATCCCATATGATCATGTCCTTTCTGAGCATTTAGTTTTTAGTCTGTGTAACATTGTGACATCTCAAATTTAATTTAACTTTTTGAAGGTTTTCATGTTTCATTTTATATTGAAAACTGAACTGAATATTTTTTGAGTCAGTCACACAATCAACTTTTTTTTTAACACATTGCTATAGATCTGCAAACAAAGAATGAGAAGACTAAAGAGATGCTCACATTCTAATAGAAAGTAAGTCAGTGGAGCAGTGAATAAAGCAAACATAAAGAACAATTCGTTTATTTCAAAATACAATGAAAGTAATAGCTGAAGGGAGATGCCTGAGTACAATCTGTCAAGTTTTAAAGGCAAAATGAAGATTACTTATGATACATAAGCAGTATCATAAAGAGCAAATGTGTCATGATCCAAAACATTTGACTAAGACTAGAATTCAGAATCCTGAGCACCTGAAAAGAGGCATGAGAGTAATATTATTTAGGGAGAATCCAGACTGCATCCTACTTGAGAATGACTGGGAAGTTCCTTGCTCTTGGACCCAACACCTCCAGGCACACCTAGGTCAGTCTCTCTAGACCTACTTTGTGAATTACTTGTTTGGCATATAGTCCATTCTGTGTAAAGTGTGAATGAAGTCACCGCCAATATTAATTCAGAACACTTCTTATTAGGTAGTTGCCATTGTCATAGTTAACTTTACTTCAAAAATTGGAGGAAACATTAACCTTAATATAGATGGTGACACATTGTTTTTGTGTATGTGGAGATCATTTTGACTCAAGGTCACTATTTACTACTGACTAGAACTGGACGCAGAGAGTTCTCTAGACTGTAATCTGTGTGGACACAGCTTGTCAGTTTTTGTGTGCACAGGGACCAGGTGGTGGTGGTAATGGCTCACCTTTCAAATACCATCCATGATCTTAAAATTTGAGTCACAGGGATTGCTATTTTATAACCTGCAAATATAGGGAAAAACCAAAATTAAAAAAAATATTTTATTAACATGTAAGTATTTTTTGATGGACTGTAAGCAACTGTTTTCCCTTCTCAACCCCATCACCCTCCTAACCGGGGCTGAGAAGTTTTAACCTCATGTCTGAGCTACAATCAGTAATAAAGGATGAGCATGCTTTCTGTGACTTTCCTAAAAATTACTTCATTATTTTCAGCTTTTTTGTGCACTATACACTTGTATTACATTTATATTTATTCTTAAACAAAAGGAATGGTGTAATAGATTTCAACAGATAAGGAATGGTGTGACTATCACACAAGTAATTATGAAGGTGTTTGTTAAGAGAAAGTGTGCTCACTTTCTGTGGAAAACACAGAATTGTCCATCCTAGATTGAAGATTGCAAAATAAATAAAGAAATAAAAATACTTATGGTATCTTCTGAGTAAAAAAAACAACATTCATGCAAAATGCACGATAAATATAAAAGTTATCACACTTGTGAATCTCTCTAGGTGAGAAATGCCCATCAATATAACCAATAGAAGAAATATATCCTAACAATCTATGTGCATGCTAAGACAAAAAATAAGGCCACATTATCTTCATGAAAATCTATCAATAGTCTGTCTGGCCTGAGAATGGCTCCCTCATTTCAGAAAGCTGCAGTGTCACAAAGGGACAGGGAATCCAACTGCCAGTTTATTCATATGGTGAACATCACATTTTCTATATTTTCAAGAAATTAAGTTGAAACTAAGAAAAAACCCTGAAGATCACAAGACAGAATTTCGTAAGAACGATCACTTCCATGCAAATACCCTTTTACAGGAGTAGTTCAAGCCTGTCTGAGAAGATCACTTTGGGTCACAATCAACTGGATGGCGGTGAGAGTTTCTTGTTACAATTTAGGAGACACTAGTACACTTCCTGCGGTTGTAAATAGCGATCCCTCAGAACCTTTGAGAGCGTTGGGAACAAAAGCAACTGAAGTCAAAGCAGAAAGCTGCATCTGAGCACAGCCTTGCACCTGCTCCTGCTCCTGGGCCTGTGCTGTTAGTGCTGAGCGCCCCCTGCTGGTCCCTGCACCCAGGCTGTCCTGCTGGATAGTGTATGTGAGGGCCACCCTGACTTCCCTGTCTGTGTCCACCTGCACTGTAACACACGAATGTGTCCTCAGTGCCCTCAGAGGTCAGAGGTAGGGAGAACTGCTTTTTGGAAGAGTCAAGGTCACTACTTCATTAACCAATAGTAGGAGATCTCCATACACCATGGCCTCTCCTTGGGTGCTGCCTGATCCGATTCCAATTATCCTCTCTCTGACACTGACCACATGGTACAACAAGCACCTTCAGGAGAAAGATGGGAAGGAAGGAGATAGACATTTCTGAACTGAGTCGCCCTAGCTCAGCAGGCTCCAAAGTCTCCTCCTGGTAAGGCCACTTTTACCCAGGAAATTATACCAAGCATTTTCATGAGTGTAACTGACCAGTCAAAGGTTGGGACCCATGAGCACTTTGCTCATGTCAAAGCACCAGGGTTCCACCTGGAGATTTCTACAAAGCTGTTTCCCAAATCAAGTTGAATGCAGGCAGGTGAGTTAAGTAAGAAAGGAAGCAAATGAATATACACGGATATCATGGCTACTTATTGGGGAAATTTTCTAGCAATATTGGGAATGTCTTTCGTAAGAAAAAGGCCAGGAAATTTGACCTGAGGATCTTCCTATTACGACAACGCACCCGCTCATTCTTCAAGGGCAGCAAGGGCTGAACACAGAATTTCATGAAGAAAGCTAACCTAATCTGCTCTATAGCCCTGCTGTTATTCAAAAGTCAGAGTGGGCTGCTCCAGGGTGTTATTCAGAAGTCAGAGTGGGCTTGCACAGTAATACATGGCCGTGTCTGAGTCCTTCAGGCTGCCCCACTGCAGGGACATGGTGCTGATGGAGTTGTCTGTGGAGATGGTGACTTTTCCTTGGAAAGATGGGTTGTACTTGGTTTCAGCGTTATTAGGATAAATCATTCCTATCCATTCCAAGCCCTTTCCAGGTGGCTGCCTAATCCAGTGGATCCAACTTCCAGTAAAGCTGTACTCATATATCTTACAGGAGATTCTCAAAGACTCCCCAGGTCTCTTCACCGCTGCCCCAGACTGCACCAGCTGCACCTGAGCACAGACACCTCTGGAGATAGGATTCAGAGATCAGAGATTACACACCCACACACACACACACACACACACACACACACACACACACACACACACATCACCGCCACCACCACCACCACCTACCACCCCTGCATTCAAACCCTGTGGCAATCCTGATTTGGGAGAAGAGCAGTGAGGTGATCTAGGGGAAAAGTCCCCATCTTGCAAGGAAAATGGAAAAACAATCACACTGTGGCCCCCAGCTGGGTGATGAGGGGGCTTCCCCTGTGGAGGTGGCCTGTGGGTCTAAAATGGATGTCTTCCACTTTGCATATTTCTGCCTTGCCCTCCATGTCAGACTCCTCCAGCCTTATAACCCTGGAAACCCAAGGCAGGGGAGGTGCGGGTCTTGGCACTGCTAGGAAGGACAGAACCTGATCCTACTAACATCACACAACACACACACAACACAACACACACACTGGCAGCCATCCACGGAGAGTTTTGAACGGTGGCTCTCCACTGACAATCCACACCCGGGGAGTAATGGTTTCAAACCCATTGTGAATCTGCAGCTCAAGTAGCTTGGGGCCCTCACAGACAGTCCCTCCTTATTGTCTGTGGGAATTATGTCCAGGATAGAAATTACCTCTGTCTCCTTAGTGAAGACTGAAGAATCTGATCTCCCAAATGTCACCTTTTGACAGACTCTCAGGTGTGTCCTAGCGCCCAGGTCTGCCCTGCGCTTCCTGCTGCCTGAGGAGAGGAAAATCTCAGGGAATGTCAGCTTTACTCAGAGTGTCAGACAAATCTGTGCAGATTAAAGCCAAAGATGAGTGTATCACTCTGAATACTCATGGTCAACGTGGCCCTTGTTACCGCCTCACTGACATTGTAGCTCCGTTCAGAAAAAAAGTTAAAAATCTAATAAAGAGAATATTTCACCTTCAGCAGTTTCATAATTAGTCCCTAAATGTTTCTCTGAAATGCTCTGATCTAAACTAAATAAAACCATCAGTGTGTTAACTTTTCTCTCGCTGAGGAGGCTTTGAGGTTCAGGAAACACAAAGAACCGCTGCCATAACAGCCCACGAAGACAATGTCCTACATCTGGATTTTGAGAGTAGTCACTGGGGACTTTAAACCACATGAGGTGCAGCTAATTGTCTCTCCCTTTCCAGAGTGATGATCATTGAAGACACATGGAAACCATTCATCCAATGCTGTAATGAATCATGGATATGAGTCTCCTGAATTCTAAGACCAGAAGAAATAGACGATTCCTTGCTATTAGTACTCACTTGTTTGGAAAAGACAGCATTAGAAGGTCTTGGGGTAGAGTGGGATAAAAAAGTGGACACACACACACACAAAGAAAAGAAAAATAAAAAGACTAGGCTTCCTGGTTGGGTAGACTTGTGGAAGTCCTGAGACTATGGCTGTCTATTTCAGTGTTAAGTCCATAATTGAAAATGGTGAATTGAAATACTCCACTATTTGGTTGCATTATGCTGTTACTTATTTATTGTATTTAAAATATTAGCTAGAACTTATTTTATATATTCTGAAGAAATAATGTTATATTCTCTCCACCTGTCTGGTAGCTCATCATAATGTGGTGGCCTGTGCTTTGCTGGCATGCTGGAATATACGTCAGTGTTATATGTAATGCCAGCAGGGTCATCCAAAAGGAGCAGATTTCAACAAAGCTTCCAGACTAAGAACAGACAATACAGGACCCCTCTCCCCTCTTCAGAGGAAGAAGCTGCTAAAATCTATGCAAACCTTTGAAGCATTGTTGAATACTGACAGCCTAAGCAAAGAAAGTAGGAAATTTTTTAAACTACTCAAGTTCGAGGGCCCTAAAATTTGACCAAAGAGAGGCTGATTTCTTGGAGTGGAGATGGCCATGAGGACATGATTTGGGTAAATCCTCTGCGAGTGGAGCCCTCAGCATCTTCATTTACTGATGGAGCATGACTCGAGGTAGAGAGAAACAACTGAGAAAGTCTTCTAAGGACCAGAACTTGGAATTTGCATGCTACAAATTTAGGGAATTTGGAAGTGGTCAAAAATAAATGAGATGCATGATATTGATTGGTATCCTAGGCATTAGTGAGCATAAATGGAATGACTGGTATTGGCCAATGTGAATCATAAAATCATAGGATTTACTATGCCGGGAACAGCACAGTCAAGAGAATGGCATGGCATTCATTGTCAGAAAGCATCTTACTAAACCCATCACGAAACACATTACAATCTTTGAAAGGATTATATCTGCCTTCAAGGAAATCGAATCAATACAACTATTATCAAACATTACTTGAACAATGCAATTGCCGCCAAATTTAGCATATCAATAAGTAATGTATAATACGAATAAAAAATATTTTAATTTGCTCCTCCCTCCGCACTTTCTGCTGTTGAGATCTCAATTCCATTATTATACATCCCACATGCAATAGGTTTGATTTTACATATTTCTTATATTGTATTCCTATGTCATAAAAATAGCGAAATCCCTTGGGGGAAACAGCGAGATGGAGAAGCATCCCCAGACCACAACAGGAAACCAGCCCTGAAACAGTCCCTCTGCACCTGCCCCTGAGTGTGTCCTGTGATCTGTGGGTCCTGAGCGCCCCCTGCTGCCCAGCTCTCTCCCAGCAGGGAGTTTGTGTCTGGGATCATACTGACTTCCTCTCAAGTTCTCACAGAGTAACAGAGGGTCTTGTCTTCTATTTTCTAACCTTCCATTTGCAGATGAACTGTGTTCTTGTCATTGTCTCTGGGGATGTTGAATCAGCCCTTCACAGAGTCTGCAATGTTCTTAGTGCTGCAAGGCAGTGTTTACACAGGGATATGAACAAAGGCTACATACCAAGGTACTTTTGTACTCCTCTCTTGAGGGGTGATTTAATGTCACAGGAAAGTAAGGTCAATCTCAGGAAGTAATTTTCATTGTCTGTCATTTCTAAGTGCATTACTGGTAAATAAAGGATTCAGCGAAATATTCGAAGTCACTGCCTCAGTGAGCACAGCTGCCATATCCCCAGGTTTCCTGACGCTCTCAGGATGTGGGTTTCACAGCGTGTGTCTCACACAGGAATAGGTGGCAGTGTCCTTACGCTTCAGGCTGATAATCTGTAGATGAGCTGTGCTGATGGAGGCATTCAAGGAGAAGACATAGCCCTGTGTAAAGCCCTGGACATATTTTGACTCCCCAGTGTAGGTGTTGATCCAGCCCTTCCACGGAAGGCGTTCTTTTATGGGAGCTTGTCAAATTCTATTCATACTGTAGCTGGCGAAGGTGTTTCCAGAAGTCTTACAGGATAACTTTGCCAATCTCCAAACTTCCCCCCTACGCCCAGACTGCACTAACTGCATCTGGGCATGCACACCAGTGACGAAGTAAACCAGAAGGCACATGCACACCTGTGAGGAAGTAAACCAGAAGGTGAGGGCTCTGGAGCTGCCACAGTAGTCTCTCCATCCCCATATGTTATCTTACCTAAGGTGACTGTCAATAGGAAAATGAAACCCCACAGTTACTCCTTCATGAGTGCACTCTGTTATCAGTGGTTTAGGAGCAACCTAGATGGTAATGTCCTTGCTTAATGCTTCCTCAGGGGAGATGGCTTCAGCTTTCAACTCCATAGGGCACTTGGTTGTAGATATAATTCACATTCATGAATGTATTTCTGGTCTACATCTGTGATAAATAATAGGAAGCCTATATAATGCTAGAGCTGTGGTTCTCAACCTGTGGGACACGACCTATTTGGGGATCAAACGACACTTTCACAGTTGTGGTCTAAGACCATTGGAAAACACATATTTCCAATGTTCTTAGGAACCAAGAGACAGCTCCTCTGTCTCCAGGCAGGACTGCCCACATGCAGATACACCAGTACCCGGCGTGATTACATACCAGTACACGGCGTGATTACATCATCATGCCAACCCTATTACATACATCATGTACAAATACAGGTGTATATGACAGTTTTGGCACCATAATGTACTTATATGGATCAGTCATACATGTATAGAGAGCAGCTACTGTGCAGAGAGCAGTTACTCTGTAGAAAGCAGCTGCTGTGTTTAAAGCAGCTACTCTGTTAAAAGCATCGCCTGTGTTGAAAGCAGCAGTATGGAAGGTAAAACAACATTTCATGAATTATAATTACTGGGTAAATGTAAAATCACCAACAACTACAAATATATACACATATGTACCATGGGAACTTAATCTAGATGCTGATCGGTCTTTTTATATTCAGCTGTGGTTGATGTGAATACTGCCCCCTTGTGATGGTAACAGGTATGTAAAGAAAACAACACAGAATCGTAATCATAGGAAACTTTAATGAACTGTATTGACTGAACTATGCCATCTATCATATTTTGTATTATTAAAACTATTGTTATATATTATTTTCGCTGGCAAACCATTACATGACAATGGATCATGTAGAAAAGAACATTAAGAAAATATAGTAGGGATTTTTTGCAGTATGTTTTTACCTCAATCATTGCAGCAGGAATTGAGAAACCGCAATATGGTATTTGTTGTGAAGTCCTATCAGCCAAATCCATGAAGCCAAACAAACTAAAATGCCTTTTTGATAACAAGCATCGGAGCTTTGCCAGCAAGGATACCAACTATTTTATAAGCAAAGCTGATGGACTCAAGAAAGCCAGACTTGATATTGGTAGCAAGTACCACAAAGAAAAAGTAGCAGCCGTTGAATCTTCATATTTGGTGGCACTCAGAATCGCCAGAGCTATGAAACCTCACACCATTGCTGAGAATTTACTGTTGCCAGCGGCCAAAGTCATTGTTGGGTTCTGATCGGAAATGAATTTGTTACAAAATTGAGTGTAATTTCCTCACCTAATGACACTGTCCCCAGAGAATAGCTGACATGTCTGCTGATATTTTTGATCAGATAATCCAAGAAATTAAATCTGCTCCAATTCCAATATTTAGTATCGAGCTTGATGAATCTACAGACCTTGCAAACTGTTCACAGTTACTCTTTTACGTGAGGTGTATGAATGACAACTTTAAAGATGCGTTTCTTTTTTGTAAACCTCTTGAAATGACAACTGCTGCACTTGAAGTATTTGATACATTTGGTTCATTTCTGAAAGAACATACGATCTCTTGGGGAAAGGTTTGTGGTGTTTTCACAGATGGGGCTCCAGTTATGCTAGTATGTCGATCTGGATTTCAACGTTTGGTACTGAATGAGTGACCAGAATTCATCAGAACTCACTGTATGATTCATTGGCAAATATTAGCAATGAAGATGCTGCCACAAGAGTTACAAGAAGTGATGAAAAGCGTCATAATTTCTGTCAATTTTGTAATGACGAGCACTTTAAACAGTCGACTGTTTTCCCAACTGTGTAACAAGTTAGATACGCCAAGTTATGGTCTGTTATTTCCCACTGAAGTGAGATGGTAGTCAAGAGGAAGAATTTTAAAACGTGTTTTTGAGCTTCATAATGAACTCAAAGCGTTTCTCAATCAGATAGCAAGACCGTAGTTCAAAGCACCTTTCAGTGATAAAAGTGAACTGCAGATATAGCTTACTTGGTTGATGTGTTTGTCATCATGAATGAGTTCAATTGATCCCTGCAAGGACCAAATGCAACATGCCTCGAATTGTCTGAGAAGTTACAATCATTCCACATGATATTTCAGCTTTGGCAAAAAAAATAATAATTGGTTGAAAATAAAATGTAT
Organism: Tenrec ecaudatus; assembly: GCF_050624435.1. Taxonomy (NCBI): domain Eukaryota; kingdom Metazoa; phylum Chordata; class Mammalia; order Afrosoricida; family Tenrecidae; genus Tenrec; species Tenrec ecaudatus. Next base: position 304,235 of record NW_027457998.1, on the reverse strand, counting down.
GTATGGCCTACCTTATCTGCTTTCTTTGAGGAACATTACAATGAACCAGCCTAAAGGACCCCGATGATAATTTCTGTGAAAGAACACTTACACATGCATGCAGCTGCTCATGTGTTTGCTGACCCCCTTGAAGTCCCTTGCCTTAGCATCCTGCGTTCCTGCTAATGGTAGCACATTAATATCTCAGGAGGGGTTATAGGCTATGGATAGTTACAAGCAATTGCCGATTTGGAAAATAACTTAAATTACTGAATATGAAACTGATGAATAAATATGAGAGGTTTAACAGAGGTGCAGAACAGAGATAGAATTTAGCCAGGAATGTGAAGTTGAGAAAGATTTTGCTGAGGCAGGGAAAGAACTCCCAGGAGGGAAGGGAGAGCAGAGAAAGGGATGGAGGCATCTTGAGCCCCTGGGAAGGTTCTGAGACCCAACATATTAGGTCCGGGAAATAGCACCTGGTAGTGAGGCAGTGGGACTTAAATAGGGTCCAAGCCAAGGACATATGCGTTGATAAGGGGAAGGGAGGTTTTAGTGCTGTAGCTGCAGGATTTGAGCCAGGATGGGGTCTGTGAGTAAATAATCTTGTTCTCAGAAAACTTGCTTCCTGGAACACTGGGGAGAAGAGGCTGTGCTCTGCCCCAGGAGGTAAGCTTTTTGAACTGCTGGAGGCAGATGCTTTCCATTTCAGCCAGGTCATTTGTCTTCTCGAGAAGCTGGTACAGGTGGCTGCCTTGGTTCGGACCCGGCCCAAACAAAATCCACACCTAAGTCACAATAAAGAATTATTTCACAACAGAATTTTAAACATTTTAAAATTATTATCTGTTCTTCTGAGACAGACTATCACTAGTCACAATCACGCCATCTTTTTGAATGAATGATCTTCATCCTTCACCCTCCCATCTCAGAAAGTCTCACCAGTGTTTGATTTTAAAATGGACTCTTATGTTCTGGAGATCAGGAAATTGTAATTAATAATATTGTTGAATTTGATGTTGTAACCAGGATATTGCTATTTTTATTTTATTAACCAGGATGTTATCATCAATCCTGTACCCCGTAGGACTCACTCATTTTAAAGAAGAATAACATTAGTTTTACTTTCTGCTTTTGTCCATGTTGGCTTAAGCCCTAAACAAATGATAAATGAGCTTTTGCCTTTAAAGATTGACTGAAATATCCACTTATAACTGCAATCAAAGAGTCACTTTTAGATTCTAGCAGTCCAGTGATAACCAAATAGTCTCTTCTAAATTATCAAGGCATTATAGTGTTCATCATTTATTTGATGCCACAACACTTCTGCCAAAAGTCGCATGTCTGAAGAGCAAGTTTAAGGCTTAGTCCCCAACCCTTTCATCTCAACCCCCAAAAGAAGAGATTTTAAGGAGGGTAGAATCTCAACCCCCAAAAGAAGAGATTTTAAGGAGGGTAGACTTAAGGGAGTTCCCCTGTAGACATTTAAAGAGAGCGAGCTTAGTCCCCTGTCCTCAATTCTGACCAGATGGATGAAAATATCCACTCTTGATTACAGAGCTATTAATAAAGAGCTTTGCAGAAATGACTATGTTTAGGTTCTCTGGTGAAAGAAAGCCACAAACAATTCGGTTTATAAATGGCTCTGCCAATATTTTTCTTTAGATTATTTCAGGCAAAGCTTTCTTGGGGTGTGAGCCTATTCCCACCTCTCTTTTCTCTACCACATATACTGAATGAAATTCTCCTTGTTCTCACTATGATAACTTTGATGGTTTTCCCCGTGAGTAACGTGTTTCAGTTCAATACTTCAATGTCTTCTTAAGTTGCTCTTTAAAATGTTCTGTTCAGCTCTTCCTTCATCATTTCTTCCGTTTGCTTTACCTACATTTCTACCAGTGGTAGGTATCAGTCTCCTTGATGTTCGCCTCGATCATTCTTTCTTTTCTGTCTTGGGAATGATGTTGCTTTCTTCATACATAATGCTATTGATGCCATTTTACAGCTGATCCAGTTTCCTGTTGTTCGCCTTCAATTAATCATATCTGTACGTGAGATGGTCTTGACATTCATGTGTGATGTACCAAAGGTTATATTTGTGCTCTCATGTCTTTGACTCATGTCTTCAGCTTCATGGTCCCAGCTTCATTTTGACTGAAGATAACAAGCTCCTCCAAAATCTCTATTATGTTTGGCCTTACATTTTATAATTTCACTTTGGTCAGGGTATACATAACATACAAAGTCAACAACAAAAAAACAAACTCACATCAATGAATTCCTTGAGATAATGTCACAATGAAGTAAATAATCTTGCCCTCAGGTAGAGTACATTGGAGAGTGGATTACCTCTACCCTCTATACAGTCAAGGCATTATAGAGCAGTCCCTTAGCGGATTGAGTGTGTGTCCTTGACAGATAGTACAGTACTCGAGGTTGCATACACAAAAGTTGTAACCTAGCCATCTTTCCCAGACTGCCTTGTTTGGAAGGGCTAATCTTCTAAGCATGTGTTGACATTTTGCTCCTCTTTGGGCTTCTATAATCCCCCATTCTATTGTGATTAATGAACTTTCAGTTACTCATGAAATTGAAAGTCTCCTGTATTCTGTGTCTTAGTGATGTAACAACCTGACTGTGAATATTTAATGCTCTTATGACTTTGTGCTAATAGTATTCCTCATCCACATTATGTATCTGTGGTTTTGTGTCATCTTTTTGTCCTTATGGCTGAGTAAATGCTGTCCTTAATTTATATTTGGGACTGGGGTATCTTTTGTACTCTAAAACATTTTCCACAGACGTACTTGATTTTACTTCAGTGAATTACATTGGTATAAGCCTATATGTATAGCAGCCATTTGTGGTTTTTACAAAGGTATATGTGATTTCCAAATTTCTATCAGAAGGACCCCGTTTTCCAACTGCTTTTCTTTCCTCTGTTTCCTAATCTCTCATTCCACTTACCAATAATTATCTATGCTACTTGACTGCATGGTAGGTCAATTTCATACTGAAGTGGTTGGAAGAATTCTTTAATTTCTTCATTAGTGATTGGTGGGTAAATTTGACTCTTCACTGTATTGGCAAGATTTTCTTGTATTTGCACAGATATTCCATCACAGGGAGCATTGTGGTTCAATATAGTTCTCAACATTTCCATTTGATGAGTGAACAGTCATTCCTCTTGTATTTGTCTATCCCGCGTAGTAAGCCATCTGATTATTTGATTCAATAAGCAACCACCATATTTCTGACTGTACATTTTTCTCACAGCCATCCTAATAGACCTTGGGATGCAATCATCACACACATAGGTAGCTAATGTCATTTCTTCTTTACCATGTTCCTAACTCATAACCTCTGCTTCTGTGTTTCTGTCATTTTTAAGACATTCATGTTTGTGATGCATATGGGATTGTTTTGGATTAGGTTCATGAGGATGAAGTTATCTTTGGTATGATAATGTGACCATTTGGAGGCCAAGATTACAGGATGCATCTGACATCAACAGCTTTACCCCAATCCACCCTTGCTAGCTTAATTTCTCTCTTCTACACAATATGAGAATAGAGGCCAGCAGACAGATAGGATTCTAGTACCCTCATATAATAACAGGCAGGAGCAAAGCATGTTCTTGGAAACCAAGACCTCTGCCCTTGGAATCTTCTAGACCCAGTGAAACTTGGATGCCAAGATTCATGAAGATCTCCAGAAATACAGGCACTCTTGACTGTTGAAAAGAGACCCATCATACTAGATCCATTCAAGGATGCCACATTGTGTCATGTAAAATGAAGTAAATCAAGCCCCATTTCATTTAGTCCTATTCCCCTCATTGCCATCCTGTAGAATAAATTTTAACTGCTCTCGAAGTCACTCAAGGTTATATATCATTGGTTTCTTCACTTCTTGTCCCTAGTTTGAGGCCCCTTCTTAGAAAAACAGAAAACTTACACCCTTGCTGGTAATTGAAAACTTTTGTAATAAAGCCTATAGTCCCCAATGATGTATAAAAATAGCTTATTGTCACTGTCAATGCTGATGAATGGCAACCATGTAGGACAGAGTATACTGCCCTTATGGGTTTCCAAGATTGTACTTTTTTTTGACACTTTAAGGTCTTTATTGATGCAAACCTGAGCACAGTCAGGTGGGTGGGGTCTATCAAGGAAGTGGGGTGGGCCAGGCCTGTCTCCATGATCACAAGGTTGTCTTGGGCATGCAGGATGGTCACCAACTGAGGACTCTGGGGAAGTACTTGCCAATGAGCCCCTGGTAATAGGGGTGCAGTATGTCCACATCAGGCAGGTCTGGACATTTGATGTAGAGTTCAAACTTGTTGAACTCCTGAACCCGGGGCGGCATGTTCAGGGCTACACAACTGCCGGTAGTCACCACCGGTGTGCCACGCATAGAAGGAGTGGAACTAGAGGAAATTTGTTGAACTTCATCACTTGGTACATATACTCATCATGGCCCCAGTACATGAGGACATTCCCCAGGCTGCAGTGAGGCTGGTACATCCCAAGCTCAGAGCTGTATAGAGGATCCCTGAGGCCTGGATTGTCCTGGAAAGTTGAGTCGCAGAAGACCACAGAGGCCTGGGGCCAGCAGCCCACAGGATAGGTGTTTCTAACTACGGCCCACTGGGGCTCCTTGGCCAGGGGCAGCAACTTCCCCAGATTATGCAGCATCCCCACCAGGTACAACCAGTCCTTGTGGGGATGTGCCCTCCGGATGCCCTCCACAGTCTGGAAGGCATGGAAGGAGGTAGGGACATCCACATCCGGATCCGACTCATCCACCAGCTGGTCCAGCAGGTCTATGGCCTCCAGGACTGTCATCTCCTTGGAGGAGCAGGTTCCGAAGTGGGCGTGCTTTCCTCTGATGAAGTCCACCACCTGCTGTGTGTGCATGAGTCTATAGCTGGCAAAGACGAGGTCCAGGAGCTGGCCACAAGTGTAGTTTCAGAAGATGGCTTTCCCCTTGCCCATTCTGGGCTCCATCTTCAGCTGGCCAACCATTGTGGGTTCCGGGAACTCTTCAAGAGTATGGAGCCAGAGAGAAACAGTGTATCCCACAACAGACCTAGCCAGGCTTATGTAATCATCCAAGACTGCAATACTTAATGGGAGTAGTAAGCCCCATCTTTCTCCCCTCTAAAAAACATTGGTATCACTTTTACACTGACTGGACATTTCCATTTTGCTTCAGTGGGCAGTATCATGTACCTTGGGAAACACTGCTGTATGTCTCTAGGGGAGCCGACTGTTATCTCTCTGAATCGCAGAAGCTGGTGGTTTTGAAGCCTCCAGCTCATGATAAATGGAGGAATAAGTCCACACTGGAGCACAGCTCCAACACTGACATCCTTACATGCCTGCCACACTACAGCTAACCTCGACCCCAGCAAGTTGATACACATAATGAAGAATTACACAAAGAGAAGATGTAAGACACACCAAGTCCCTGAATAGGTATTGAGGTGTTAAAGAGATTGAGGGTAAACAGGACTCCCTAATCTGGTTACTCTGTTTATATTGAGTAGAGCAACTATATCCATATGTTCATAATGCAAAATAGAGTGACCTCAATTCACAATGGCCTCAAGGAGAGCCAAGTTTAAGGACCCAGGCCTTCAACTTCTTGGCCCCTCCAAACTTAGCTTCTCGGGACCATTTAGAGCAGTGGTTCTCAATCTTCTTAATACCATGACCATTTAATACAGTTCCCCCAACCATACAATTATTTCCATTGCTACTTTATAACTATAATTTTACTACTGTTATGAATCAGGCGACCCCTGTGAATGTGTCGTTTTACCCCCAAAGGGGTGGCAATCCACAGGGTGAGACCCACTAATGTAGACAGTTTTCATGTTACTGCATATTTCAGCTCACAGTTGCAGAGGCTGACAAGGCTCAGATTCCTGTCCTGACTCTTATCCTAGATCAAGTATATCCAGTGGCTGATGAATGCAAGATGGGAGGTAAGATGGCAGACTTCTTTCTCAAGCAAATTGAGACCGACAACTTCCAGAAACACAATTACAGGATTTTGTCTCAAGTCCCCAAACCTTCAGGTCAGATGAAGTGTCCAGGTCCAGAACAAAGCTAAAGACCATTCAGAGAATCCTTTTAAATGATAAGACCACACCCACAAGGAAGCTATCTTCCTCCTCATTGGCTGCTCACAGTAGGTCTCATCATGAAAGAGATGGCATTCTATGAACTCTTATCAACCAGGCGGATTCCATCATCATGAACCAATGCCTTAGAATCCTGACTCAGCCATGATACACAAAGTTTCAGTCATCACACCTTACTATGATTCAAAGAATATAAAAAATTGTGAGGAATGTGTTGGAGGGTGAGAGTGAATTAAGCAATTGGTTAAGAAATGACTTTATCACCCAGATGCTCATATATGAAATCTGGTTCAGTCATTGTGGATATTTATCTGTGTAGCTCATTTTCCATAGTTCAAGCTTATACCCTCTGTGCCTCTTCAAACTTATGAAAAAGAGTAGAAGTCCCACTTAGGACTTCTAAGTCCCTCTTTGGACTGGCCATCTTTCCAGGAGTGGATGACCTCATCAAGCCCCACCAATCAACTGCTAGGTTTGAATATGTGGTCTCTCTAGCAGAGAAAGATAAAACTCACCTCCCTTTAAAAGTTAGAGCATTGGAAGTACTAGAGAGGTCTTCTTAGTCCCGTGTGGTAGATGTAAGTCATTAAAGAACACAAAGACGAGTGTTTAATTTCTGCTATAGATTATGAATATACTCTGACACTTATATAATGGTCCAACAGGGAAGAGCTTATGTGGTAAACCAATAATTTGTCACAAATGTAGTTGATTCTTCATAGGTGTCACTGAGTCAGTTCTAGCTCATAGCACACCTGTGTCTAACAAAAAGGGACATGACTCAGTCCTTTGCCATTCTGACAATGTTCTCATGTTTGAGCCCATTTTTTGCAGCTCCTGCATCAGTCCATCTCATTGAGGAGATTTCTTTATCATTCACTTGCCCTAATTTCCCCAATGTGATGTCTTTCTTTAGGGACTGGTCTCTCCTGATAACATGTGCAAAGTACATAAGCAAAATATCGCCATCTTTGCCTTTAAGGAGCACTGTAGCCATGTTTCTTCAATGGCACATTTGTTTTAACTTTTGGCAGTCCATGGTACTTTTAATGTTCTTTTGCCTTTACTATATTCTAATACGTTGATTCTTCTTCAGTCTTCCTTTGTATGCATTGAAGAATGTTCAACTTTCACATTCACTTTTCACAGGCAATTGAAAATACTAAGGCTGTACATTTATTCAATTACCTTTTCTTAATTGTGTTTTAAATATATTATCCTGGGCTGAATCAATGACACTATAAACAAAATTACCTTATGCTTCAAAGAGATGATTGGTAAAGTTATCTGCCATAAAATAACAAGATGTCTCTAAGGTGAACCAGAGGTGAATAGAATAAACAGAGTAAGGGATGGATGTGGAGCTCATAATTAACCCAAGCTACATTCTAAGAACAGTTAATTCTTACAAAATTCCCTTTTGAAGGAAATACAGAAGATGTAGTTGCTACAGCAAAGTGTGGTGAAGAAATTAGATGGTATCTATCAGAAACAATAGTGTCTCGAATCTTAAGTCTTGTTTTCAAACAAGCAGTGATCTAAGTGTACCATCAACTAAGCCCACATGGAAGAATAACATCAACATATGTGATCCAAGGATTGTCAATAGTAACATCCAATTCTGCAGCAGAGAATGGTATCAGAGCTCAATTTTTTCCCTAATAACCATTGTCTGTGCCTCTTTTTAAAATCATTTTATTAGGGGCTCATACAACTCTTATCAAAACCCACACGTGCATCAATTGTGTAAAGCACATTTTTACATTCATTGCCCTCAGTATTCTCAAAATATTAACTCTTCACCTAAGCCTCTGGCATCAGTCCCTCATTTATCCCCTCCCTCACCACTCCCTCATGACCCCTTGATAATTTAGAAATCACTATTTTGTCATATTTTGCACGGTCCAACGTCTCTCTTCACGCATGTTTCTGTTGTCCGTCCCCATAGGAGGAGGTTATATGTAGATCCTTATAATTGGTTCCCCCTTCCCAACCCACCCTGCCTCCACCCTCTCAGTATCACCACTCACACCACTGGTCCTGAAGGGAATAATCTACCCTGGATTCCCTGTGTTTCCAGTTCCTATTTGTAACAGTGTACACCCTCTGTTCTAGCCAGATATGTAAGGTAGAATTGGGATCATGATAGAGTGTTTGGGGGTCTGGGGATCATTTAGGAACTATGCTCCATTGTTGCTGCACGACATCCTGTCTGGTTCATCTCCTCCCTGAGACAATGTAAGGGGTTGTCCAGTGGCCTACAAATGGGCTTTGGGTCTCCAGTCTGCACTCCTCCCCTCCCCCCGGCATTCACAGTGATATGATTTTTTTGTTCTGATGATGCCTGATAACTGACCCCTTCAACACCTCATGATCGCACAGGTTGGTGTGCTTCTTCTATGTGGGCTTTGTTGCTTCTGAGCTAGATGGCTGCTTGTTTACCTTCAAGCTTTATGACCCCAGACACTATATCTTTTGATCGCCAGGCACCATCAGTTTTCTTTACCACATATGCTTATGCACCCATTTGTCTTCAGTGATCACATCATGGAGGTGAGCACAGAATGATATGATTTTTTATTCTTTGATGCCTGATAACTGATCCATTCGGCACCTCATGATCACGCAGACTGGTGTGCTTCTTCTATGTGGGCTTTGTTGCTTCTGAGCTAGATGGCTGCTTATTTACCTTCAAGCCTTTAAGACCCCAGCCGCTGTATCTTTTGATAGCTGTGCACCATCAGCTTTCTTCATCACATTCACTTATTCACCCGCTTTGTGTTCAGTGATTGTGTCGAAAGGGTGAGGATCATTGAATGTTAGTTTAATAGAACAAAATATTCTTGCATTGAGGGAGTATTTGAGTGGAGACCCAATGTCCATCTGCCACCTTAATACTAAACCTATACATATATGCACAGAGATGTATTTCCCCATTATCATATATAAATGTATATATAAATATTTACATGCCTTTATTTAGACCTCTATAAATGCCCTTTGCCTCCTAGCTCTTTCCTCTATTTCCTTTGACTTTCCTCTTGTCCGACTATCATGCTCAGTCTTCATTTGGGTTTCAGTAATTCCTCTTGGTTGCATTACCCTTGACCACGCCCTAACAAGTTTTTAAACACTGATTTTAAGAAGGCCATGGATGACAGTCAAAGACCAAAACACATTTGCAGGATTTATACATGCAATAAGTCTCTGTGATTTCTGTCTGACCATAATTAAGGTATAGGAATAACCTGGCTATCAATCAGAGATGATAATAGTAGATTGAAATAAAAACTCTGACTTGAATAATTAAAAACATTATTTGCTCTCCCTTTCAGTACTCTTTGATCTTAATCTTGTTTTTCTATACTTTCTGTTTTTGCTTTTTGAATTGCAGTTTGTCCTTGTTGTTGTTATAGTTAGCAGCCATCTTGACTCTTTTATATATTTTTCTATGTAGTTTTGCTATATAGAACCCAGGGTGGGTGACTCTGTAGAAACTATAACTACATTAGGGGTCCTGGAAGGCACAACATGGAATGTGGGAGCTAGTGGGGAGTTTATATCAAATAAAAGAAGGAAGAAAATGCTTGAAGCTGATTGTGATAGTCACATGATATGACAACTATTGAATGATGTGTCTGGATTATGTCCTAATAAAAGAGTTTGAGGGGGTAAACAAGAAACAGAAAATAACAAATCTCTGGCAGGTGTACCTTATGATCCTCAAGGTAACATCCTTTTATTCAACACTTTCAAGAAGTCTTATGCAGCAGATTCATCCAATCCAATGGTTCACTTGATTTCTTGACTTTTGCTTCTGTTGTGGTTTGAAATGAATGACAGCCACTATAATGTTACGATAATTTAAAAGAGTCTTTATTCGGTTATAACCGGACTGCTAGAATTTAAAAGCGATTCTTTGATTGGAGTCCCGAGTAGACATTTCAGTCCATCTATAAAGGCAAAAACTCATTTATCATTTGTCTAGGACTTATGCAAGCATGGACAGAAGCAGAAAGCAATATTAATGTTATTATTCTTTAAAGCTAGTGAGCATTACACAGTATAGCACTGATTATAACATTCTGTTTAATAACATAAAAATAGGAATCTACTGGTTACAACATTAAAAGCAAAAATATTATTAATTACAATGTTCTGATCCGGAGAACATGAGTGCATTCCAAAATTATTCTCTAGTGGGACTTTCCCAGATGAGAGGGGAACGGAGCAGGTCATCCAGCAGTCAAAAGATGGCATATCAGTGGCTAACACTAGTATGTCTCACTTCCATGAGCACTTATTGTGCATGCCAGCCAGATGAAATTATTGACAATACCAATATATTATTGATTTCTCATTATATTACTTATTAGTCCACTTATGAGGAGTTTGGTCTTCTTTATAATGAGTTGTAGTCCATGCTGAAGGCTGCAGTATTTGACCTTTATCAGCAAATGTTTCAAGCCAATCTTCAATCAAGCAAGGTTTTGTCACTTGCATATGGAAGGTTGTTAATATGATTTTTTCCCAAACCTGATGCCACGTTTTCCTTCAAAAAATTCCAGCATCTCAGATTACTTTGTCAGAATATACATTTAATAAGTATGGGGAGAGGATAAAATCCTATCACATTTGTTGGGAGCCGATAGCCATTAAGACTCTGGCCTCAGACACGTAGGAGAAACTTGGCCGCTTTCTAACAGCAAGGCTTTGTTTCCTGCCCAACTTCGCCCCCACATTCCAAACTACGTGCTCAGTAGCATGAGAAATTGCGATAACTGACCTTGTTGCCATTAGTCAAAGTACTGAGCACCCATTGAACTGCAGATATACCATATTAGGAATATCGTGATAAGTTCACCCAGTAAGCCTTGATTTGCATGCGGACGTCGCCACGGACGTCTTTGAGAACTGTTGCGCACCCTTTGTACCTTATTGGGAACATGTGGCTGATTAGTTGTTGTACAGTGTGCGGTTGTTACACAGTGTCCTTCATTGGAATATGTGCCTCCCACTTCCTTCTCTGTTGTGAATATATACCCAGAGTTTTGGCAAAATAAACGGGCTTGATCAGCACTTGTCTTGCCCCACGTCTCTGTGTCTTTTTGCCATCCAGGTTCGTTGCCTCTCCAGGTCACCGTGTGAGGGTCTCGCTGGACGAGACCCTAACACACATTGGAAAAGAACTAAAACCCGAGAAATAAAATCATCAGCATACAGACAACTGATCTTTGACAAGGACCAAAAGATATCAAATGGGAAGCAGATGCCCTCTTCAACAAGTGGTGCTGGAAAGAATGGATATCTACCTGCAGAAAGATGAAGCAAGACCCTTATCTCACTCCGCGCACAAGATTAAACTCAAGGTGGATCACAGACCTTGTGGTAAAACCCCAAACTATTAGGACAATCAATGAGGGAATTGCGACCAACCTGAGAACTTTGGTGCAGGGAATATCTAGGCTATCGGATATAGGTAAGGACACAAATACAGTTGAGTCACTAATTGGCAAGAGGGGTATACCGAAGATAAAATGCCTGTGTACATCGAATGAATTCAGCAAGAGAGTAATGAGAGTGCTGACAGACTGGGAAAATATCTTTAGTAATGACACATCAGACAAACGCCTTATTAAAATTTATAATACTCTGCTTGCTTAAAAAAAAAACCACCTAATTACCCACTGAGGAGATGGGCAAAGGACCTGAACAGAAATTTCACAAGGGCAGAAATCTGAATACCCAGTAAATATGAGAAAATGTTCCTGATCATTAGCCATCAGAGAAATACCAATTAGAACAACTGTGAGATACCACCTAACACCCTCAAAGATAGCCAGAATTCTATCAATTCACAAAATCAGAGAGTAACAAGTGTTGGAGTGGCTGTGGTGAGATGTGAACATTGGTCCACTGCTGGTGGACTTGTATGTATGTACAGCCATTATGGAATTAGATTTGGTGAAGTGTAAAAGAGATGGAAATCAAGCTACCATAGGACCTAGCAATTCCCCTATTTGGCATATCCTCAGAAGAGGCAATAAATGAACCACAGTCAGATATCTGTGCCCCAATGCTCATCATGGCGTAGTTCACAATCGCACGAAGTTGGAAACAACCCAAATTTCCATCAACAGATGAATGGATTCAAAAACTGTGGTACATGCATACACTGGAGTACTACACATGCCTGAAAAGCAGTGATGAATGCATGAAGCACATTGCCGCATGGGAAAAATTGGAGGAAATTATGTGAAGTGAAATAAGCAAAGGGTAAAAGGAGAAGTAAACCATAAGTCCACTTAAGTAAGCTTAAAAGGCAAAAGAGATATAGGGGGAAAGTTACTATATGAATACATTCCTGGGGTGAAGTCCAGGTTAGTATGGCAGGGGCCAGACCCAATCCAGGGATACATATGACAGTCAATGAAAAAGGGGGGGGAAAGCAAGAAAAGTGGGGGGAGGCATGGGTAGTAGGGGAACAGGGCACTAATACATCCAAGGGGAGGGTATTGTTTAAATCTCCACAGGAGTGAGAGAGAGGGACCAGACCTCAACCTGGTGTGCCAAGACATGAATTCAACATACTGGCATGATGCAGCAGTCCAATAGAGAGGTCTTCAGGGGAAGCCCCAATCCCAGCTACATGTCCAGCCTCCCTGCCTGAAGAATCATCAGTCTGATGGTTCCCAGGGTGACTGATGGAGAGCACTGAAGGAAAATGGACTACAAAGGACAACACTGAAGCTACAGCTCTGGGAGAGGGGCACTTCTGAACAGAGCACATGGGAACAAACTATGAGTGAAAGAGAGAGTAGAACACACCCCTGGTCCACCAAGCCCAAGGATGATATTCCTGCTGGGAGCAGCCAATGCACAGAGAGGACCATAGGGCTGGCCTCAGCACGAGACACGATTTCCATCAGTGACCCATAGCGCTACAGGGCATAACACCGAAGACACGGTGTGAGAATTGTCTCCAATCTGACCCCACCACACCGGGCAGAAACACTAAGGGTGTTTGACAGAGCAACAAGGGGAGTAAAGCAATGAAGTCCCTGAGGAGTCCCAAAAATGAACTTTGGAGCCAGGGTGTAACATCCCATGAGACTCGACTGGCAAACACTCATAATAGTCAACAAACAAACCGGGAACTATTTATAGACTTTTCTTTTTTGCTGTTGGTTTGTTTTGTTGATTTCTTTTTGTGCTTAATATTGTTCTTGCATGTCTATATAGATAAGGTAGGCGGGGTAAACAATCCTGAGGAGAAAATAACAGGACTGATGGTTCCGGAAGGGACACAGGAGATGGGGAGGCAGGGGAAAGAAAGGGGGGAGCCAACAAAAGCAGGATAGGAGAGCAACAAGTGATGTAAACTTGATGGTGAGGAAGGCGCAGGAGGCCTGATGGCGTTTGATCAAGTGCAATGTATCCACGAGGAATTACTGAAAACCAAATGAAGGTTGAAAATGATAGTGGGACAAGAGGAAAGTAAAAGGAATTAGGGAAAAGAACTAGGAGGTAAAGGACACGTAGAGAGGTCTAAATAGAGGTATGTATTTATATATAATGATCAGTAAATAGATCTATTCAAGTACTCCCTCAATGCAAAAATAGTTTGTTCTAATAACTTGCCATTCTTTGGTGCTCACCTTCCTGACTCAATCACTGAAGGCAAAATGGGCACATTAAAAAATGTGATGAAGAAAGCTGATGCTGCCCAGATATCAAAAGATATAGCATCTAGGGTCAGGAAGGCTTGAAAATTTAAAAAGCGTCAATTTAGCTGAGAAGGAATAAAGACCACATGGAAGAAGCACACCAGCCTGTGTGATCATGTTGTGTCAATGGGATCAACTATCAGGCATCAAAGACCCAGAACAAAAAACCATATCACTGTGAAACCCAAGGCCATCTGTAGACAATTTGACACCCCCTCACAGAAGGGTCACAAGTAAGAGATGAGCCAGTCAGGGTGAAATACAGCACCAATGAAACATACTACTTTCCTCTAGTTATTCAGTGCTTCTTCTCCTCCTCCCCATTATCATGACCCCAATTCTAGCTTACAAATGCAGCTAAACAAGAGCATGTACACGATACAGATAAGAGCTGGAAACACACGGATCCAGGGCAGATAACCCCTTAGGACCCATAATGATGGTAGCTATACCAGGAGGGGAAGGGGAAGGTGGGAGTAGAAAGGGGAAAGCGATCACAGTGATCTTCATGTAAACCTCTCCCAGGAGGAGGACCAACAGAAAAGTGGGTGAAGGGAGACAACGGTTGGTGCAAGTCATGCAAAAAGTAATAATTTATAAATAATCAAGGTTTCATGAGGGAAGGAGGGTGGGGAAAGGAGAAATGAGAAGCTGATACCAAGGGTTCCAATAGAAAGAAAATATTTTGAAAATGAAGATGGCAACATATGCACAAATGGGCTTGACACGATGGATGTATGTATGGATTATCTTTAAGCTGTAAGAACTGCCAATAAAGTTATTTTTAAAAATTCTTGTAACATACTTTCCTGATTTTAAACCATTCCGTAATCCCTTGTTCTGTTTGCACAGCAGCCTCTTGATCCACGGACAGGTTCCTCTTGGGTGCAATGGAGTGTTCTGTAATGCCCATTCTTCCCAAGGCCATCCAGAGTTTGTTCTAAACCACACTGCTCCTGTGTTGTAGGTAGCTGAAATTTATTGTTTCCTAACCTCCCACTGATGTGTATATCTGAAAAATTGGGTATGTCCTAGACGTGATGGTGGATTTCAGCTGAAATCTGCTCAACCTCAAACGGCATTCTCATTATTTGGGCCAGATGGTTTCTCTGAGATGTCTCAGATTCTCTGGAAATATCTTGGACTTGACACATTTCTTTAGGGACCTGGAAGATGAAAACTAAGACTCTAAATGTGAAATAGAGACAAGGACCTTGCCTCAGGGACAGCAAACAGATAATGCCATCCCTTACAGCCAGTCATGTAAAACTTTATCTTTCTACCCACCAAAATTGGAAGAATAGACATTTTTTGCATGTGAAAGCATTATATATGTTGTATTTATTTCTTGAATAATGAGCATAAGTAACATTAGATATGCAAGTCTGTTTTTACGTGAATTGAGTGTGTTCTATATTGGATTTTGAAGATATGGATTTATTGCTCTATTCAATATAAACAGGGCAAACAGATTCGGATGCATTTTCACCCTCTATCTCTTTCACATCTCAGTACCTTTTCCGGGTCCTCGGTGTGTTTTAATATCTTACTGATTTACAGAGATACATTAACTGTATCAACTTGCTGGGATCATAATTCTCAGTGGTGTGAAAGTTTTGTAATTGTGTCAATTTTGAAGTCTGGTCGAGTAGTGGGCAGAGTTTGTCTATTAATCCAGAGTTGACAGCTTCAAATTGAGTAGGTCTCTAATTGAGAAAGATAAGAAGTCTGCTCCTATAACGGCATAGTGCAGTGTTTACTGAAGTACCTGATACTGCCCCTTGAGGGGAAATGGAATGGTGCACGTGTATTTTATGGGAGAAATATGTGGTTCCCATAAGGAATTAGAAACTCAAGGGCAGTTCTACCCTGTCCTAAATAGTCACCATTAGTATGCTCCGACAAGGGGCAGTGAGATTTTTTTGTAATACTTTATTCTGGATTATGGGCTATAGTAAAAACGTTTCAATAGTCAGCAAGGATGTGGGTAATTTTTTCCATTTTCCTGCTAGGGGGCATGCAAAAGGGCCACTAAGTTTGGGAGCATATGATTGACAGCACTAGTTCTAGGGAACAGTTCTAATCTGTTCATAGGTTGGCTGTGAGGGAGAATGGACACCATATTACTGGGTTTTAGTTTATTTTACATTTCTGGTATAATGTGGCCTCAGAGAATAGATCAGTTGGGATGGGATCATGTATGATCATATTCCGTGGTAAAGGGATTCAGGCTATGATAGCAAATCCTTTATCCCTTCATAATCTTTACTGACCTAGATGTCAGGGGATTTTCCTGAGGTGTGGCTCCAGAACATTTCATCTCTGATCTGATTACAGCAAGAAAGGAGACCTGGATCAGAGCTCTGTGGACTAGCAGTCTCTATGCAGTGAACCTCCCAGATTCAAGGTAATGCTGAAGCATACATCTATGGTGCTGTCTAGGGCAGATTAAGCCCACAGACATTGCAAGCAGACAAGGACCTTGCCCAGACACAACAGAATAAGAGAGCCTTATCCTATGACTGATGGGATATGTAACAAAAGATATGAAATTCTACCCACCTAATCTATAAGAAAGTTAATTTTGAATGAAAAAAAAAACAGTTAATGATGCTTCCTTCATAAACACACTTAATAACTAAGGAAATGTGCTGGAATCTTCTCCAGAGATCAATAATCTAAACACATCTGGTTTGGGATGCAGTAATGGTTACTGTACTATAGAGAGATGGAGCTCTTTTCATTAGGTATTGGGCTTTTAATACACAGTCAAGGCAGAGTTGATTAGGTATTGGGTTATTAATCCCAAGGTCAGTGCTTTGAATTTACCAGCCAATACCCAGGGCAGATATGGGGTCATATACTCCTGGAATGATTTACAATATCATAAGACCAACAGTAGCCCTCATGGCAGAGTGGTTAACAGGTGGGCTGTGTACCCCGAGGTCTACAGTTCCCAACAGTCTGCTGTCCCAAGGGTGAAAGACAATGCTATCTGAGCCTGTAAAGAATTACAGTCTCAGAATCCCACAGGCGTCATTCCTCCTATGAGGTTGTGTGGCCTGAGAACTGAATGGAAAGCAGTGAGTCTGAGTCTGCTTGTTAAGTCAAAGGGGAACTTCCCCTATTTTCTATAAAGCTGCTCTGAGTAGCAATAGGCATCATGGTAGTGAATTTGTGCTAAGGGCCAGAGCCAGAGTTGACTTTTCAAAATGTCAAAACCATATGGCGTATAAGAGATCCAGTTAGATGAAGCTATTTCTGGAAGGGTTTTGCTCGTTCCTCCTTCCCTTTCACACTTTTCTGTTATTGAAATCACTTGGGTTGGTGGCACAGTGGATAATGTTTAATGGCTGCGGTTTTATGCTGACTTGGCTGGGCCAGGATTCTCAGAAGTTTAGGAATTACGAATGAGCTTAGGTGACAGTGTTCGATATAATGCCATCACTTCCATGAAGAGATTTGCTGTCAGCAGCCAAGTAGTGGGAGGTGTTATCCTGTTGGGTGTGGTTTTCCCCGTATAAATTCAAGTACATTCTATCTGCAGCTTTTGTCCAGTTCTGGGGACTTCCTAGACGTGTGGATCTCCAGATGTGAGAGAGCATCTTGACATATTTCATATATAGCTTGGATTCATCAATCTGCACAGCCATGAGGAAGGAGCCTACCATCTGACCTTCCCTTCTTATTTCATTGTGCATTCGACCTACTTGAGTCAAGAGAAGGGTCCAGACTGATATCTGAGCCTTGCCAGCCTCTACAACTGTGAATTGAAAAGGTGAGTAGTATGACTAGAAGGTTTCCTAACTATTTCTGACACAGGTGGCAGGATGGGAGAAAAACTGGACTTCCCAATCTAGTACAGTGCATAATCTTGAAACTCCACAAGAGAAATTCTCCCCTTTCCTATAGGATCTCTAGGAGTCAGCATTGACTCCAAACCTTCCAGGGAGTAAGGGTTCTGGGACGAAGGTTGTGGAGGGCTGGGCTCTCCCTGAGCTTTGAGCAGATGACTTATCATTCATAGTCCAGGATACCTTTTGGAGCAGATTGATCAGAATGAGCTCAGGGACTCACACAGTATTTTGGAGTTTTCCATGCAGAGTTTGTTGCTAAGTGAGGTTTCACCAATTGCCTCTCTGAAATAGAAATTTCCCCACCATTGTTCTTGGCAGCTGTTGCCCAGATATATGGAGAGACATTGAAAGTCATGGTGGAGAGCTGGCCCTTCATCTCGCTGCCCCTGGTTGTTCTAGTGACAATCTCACAGGACATCTTTTGCTTGTGAGAGGCAGTTGTCTTCATATTCTAAGTTTCAAGAGTATTTAGATAACATTTGATAATTGGTTGTTTTTAATTTATGGTGGCCCGTGTTTTCCGGAGAAGAACCGTGCCTCATAGTGTTTTCAGAGATTGCTTTTTCAAAAGTAAGTCACCAGGCCTCGCTCTTAAAGTGTCTCTGAGGAGAAACCAACTATCTTCTAAGTTAGCTGCTAATCATTTTATCTGTTTGAATTATTAGGAGTTCCAACTTTAAAGAATTTACCATGAATTTCACACTTATTCAAGGAGAAAAATGGCACACGGTGATGTTTTTATTTTGGAGGTTTTAAAGAATTTTTCCTAATTCTTCCATTTAAGATTTTTAGGTTGACATTCATATTTGTTTTGTTTCATTTTTTAGTAAAATTCTCCAAGCTTTTAGGAAAAAGGGGCATTGCAGTTAGTTTGCTGCTACTGGTGTTTCTGAGTTGATTACTAGGCGTGGTATAAGAGTGGATCAATTAGAAATCGGGTGGAGATAACACAGGCCTAAATAAGAGACTGCGATAGGATTTTCACATTGGAATCTGGGTAGGTCTAACCCATTAAGAATTGTGCTGAGAGATTTGCTTTTCTGTGGTGAGGCTTTTAGATGCAAAATTCATAAATTCTATTTATGGATCCTAAAATGTCTGACTTTGACTGTAAGTCTTAGGTTGTTGTTGTTAAGGGCTATGGAATTGTTCCTGGCTCATACTTACCCTCAGAACTGACTCATAGTTATTCTATGTCAAAATGGAGGAAATACTGCACAATCCATGGCCATCCTCACAGTTGCTATATTGGAGATCCTTGCTGCAGTTATCATGTCAATCCTGCTCAAATAAATGTTTATACTAATCAGTGCTATAAAACCATTGATGTAATCATTCAACTTGTTATTTTCATCTTAAATATGCAATTCATTATATGAAACCCAATTCCCGGAATCATGAAATTTGGCTATAAACTATCTCCTAGCTGTCCACACTTTTACAGTTTTGTGCTTGGGCCCTTGATGCATCTTTGTGTTGTTTCTAGGTGTCATTGAGTGTGTTCTGAAGCATAGTAACCCCAGATACAACAAGACGTAATGCTGCCCAGTCCTGTGCCAGCCTCACACTTGTTTTGTTTGATTCCATTGTTGCAGCCACTGTGTCCATCCATCTTGTTGTGTGTGCATTCCATCATGTTGGGAGCTTTTCACTTTTCTCCAGACCCTTCACTCTGCCAAATATGCTGTGCTCTCCAGAGACTATTCTCTTTTGACGACATGCCCATGTTGGCTTTGCTTGTCTCTAAAGGCATATGGGTCTTCCTACTTTCAAGACAGTGGGTGTTCTATTGGCAGTTTATGGTACTTTCAAATTCTTGGCTGGCACCACAATTCAAATGGATTGATTCTTCTATCTTCCACATTTGCAGGATTAGCTTTAGAACTAGATTGGTTTCTTCTAAAATCCAGTGAAAATTACATTAGAATAATTATATCATTGTTATGTAGCACACCCCATTACAAACCTGATAAATTTGCCTCATAATGTAACTGAGAGAGCGTGGCTTCAGGCTGTACCCAGACAGGTTTTCATATCTGGATTCTAATCATTTTAGGTCCTGCAATCGGATTGCTTTCCAGGGTGCCAACTCTAGACTGGTGAATCCCCTGAAGTCTGATTCAAGGATTTGGAACCTGCCAAATGCTGTTACTGGTAAGTTCTTTTTCTTTTTTAAAAAAATAATTTAATGTGGGCTCTTACACATATTGCAACAATCCATAAGCCAACTACATTAAGCAAAATTGTACACATGCTGCCATCATTATTTTGCAAATATGATCTCTCTACTTGATGCCTTGTATCAAGACATCTTTTATCCCTTCCTTCCCCCAGTAAGTTATTTTCCTGGGCATGATCATTCTGTCTGACATAGGCATGACCCACTCATGACATTTACTGGACCTTCTCTCATGCCAATCCTGTGATGTTTCTTGTCTCTTCCCCAAAATATGATTTTTTGAGGGGGGTCATGATCCCTTATTTTGGTGTTATTAGAGGCTCTCAAATTGGTCTGCATAATATTGGCCCTCCTTTAGGACACACAGATATGCTATAAGGTCCTCACAGTGGTTATGCTTTAGCCTGTTGTTGCAGTCACTGGGTGGATGCGCCTCCTTTGGGTCTTATGCTTAACCTAGCAAGATGTTCTATTCAAGACTGGTCTCACTGGAAGACATATTCAGATTCTATGAAACAATGTATCCTACCACACGAAGGCTGATTGGACAAGAATACTGTCAGAATATGAAATCTAAAGCCTAAAGGTGTGAGGCTTTATTGGTGGATAGCAGGATACACTCTCTGGGATTGTAAAGTCCGCTGTGGAATCAAGATATTGCTCGATGCACAGAAATAGATTTACTTCACCGTAACTTTACCTTGTTAGTGACAGTTGCTTTCATAGTGTAAGTTTGAAGTTCTTTTTTTTAATGTATTGTGAAATATTTATTTCTAATTACAAATAAATGAAATTTTGTCTTGAAGCATGGTGTAGCATGGGTAACAGTCTTAATATAACAACAATAAATGACATTGTTACATTTAGCGACAGTGTGCATAAAAAGCCAACTGTAAGTGTGAAAGTTGAGATCGCTTCTCTCTCACCAGATCAGAAATTCTCAGGCAGTCTTTGCAAGAGCCCAATAAAGACCATCTTTCATAACAAGTGTACTTATGTATTTAGACTTGATAACCAACAAGCTGGAAAACCCTGTTTCACAAAGATATGATGTTGGAAATGAAAGAAGAAGGTGCAACACAGTATCAGACCGAATAGGATATGACTGCACACACATGATCCAGAATTTTATAACTGGCATTGTAGAGAAATCAGTTCTTGCTGCATCACTGTTAATAAGTTCAATGAACTCCTCTTGTGCTGTCTCAAGAGCATCTTCAACTTTGACTGTGAATGGGCTTCTGGGAAGTGTAAATGGGGTGTCAGGTAGATTTGGAAAGTACTAGAAAATTTCATCTGCAAGCATGTGCAAGTGTTCTTTCACAGAAATTATCGTAATCCTTTCATCTGGTTCAATTACATGTTCTTCAAAGAAAGCAGTTAAGGTAGGCAACGTGTGAATTTTATTTTCATCCCATTTTTTTTTCCAAAGCTGAAGTTTCATTTGGAATGATCAGATCTTTTCAGAAAAATTAAGGCATGTTGCATTTGGTCCTTGCAGTGATAAATTTAACTCATTCAAGATGGCAAAGATGGCAACCAAAGAAGCTATTTTCTGCAGTTCATTTTTATTGCTGAAAAGTGTTTTGAACTGCGGTCTTGGTTAAAAAATGTATTGAGTTCATCACGAAGCTCAAAAACACTTTTTAAAACTTTTCCTTTTGACAACATCTCACTTCTATGTGAAATAGCAGAGCATTATCCAGCACATCCAACTCGTTGCACAGTTGAAAAAACAGTCGACTGTTTAAAGTGCTCACCTTTAGAAAATTGACAGAATTTATGACGTTTTTCATTGCTTCTTGTAACTCTTGTGACAGCATCTTCATTGCTAATATGTGACAATGAATCATACAGTGAGTTTTGATGACTTTTTGTGGCTCCTTCAATATCAAATGATAAAGTTCAGATGGACAGCCTAGCATAACAGAGGCACCATCTTTGCAAACACTACAAACCTTTTCCCAATAGATCATATGCTCTTTCAGAAATGAACCAACTGTATCAAATCTACCACGTGCAGTAGTTGTCATTTCAAGAGGTATGTAAAAAAGAAAGTCAACTTTAAAGTTGCCATCCTTAACATACCTGAGGTAAACCAGTAACTGAACAGTTTGCAACGTCTGTAGATTCATCAAGCTGGATGCTAAATATTGGAAGTGGAGCAGATTTAATTTATTGGAAGACCTAATAAGAATATCAGCAGACATGACATCTATTCTGCAGACAGTGTCGTTAGATAAAAAAATTGCATGCAATTTTGTCACAAATTCGTCTCTCATCATAACTCAAACAATGTCTTTGGCTGCTAAGCAACAGTAAATGTTCAGCAATGGTGTGAGGTTGCAGAGTCCTGCCTGGTGATTCTGTGTGCCACCAAATAGGAAACTTCAATGGCTGCTATATTTTCTTTGTGGTACTTTCCAACAGTGGCAAGTCTGGCTTTCTTGAGTCCATCAGCTTTGCTTTTAAAATAGTTGGTATCCTTGCCAGAGAAGCTCTGATGCTTGCTATCAAAATGGCGTTTTAATTTGTTTGACTTCATAGGTTTGACTGATAGAAATTCACAATAAACAACACATTGAGGCTTCTCAATTCCTGCTGTAATTATTGAGGTAAAACAATACTGTAAAATGTCCTCCCTATATTTTCTTTTCTTAACCTTCTCTACATGATCCATTGTCAAGGGATAGTTTCCAGGGAGTTTTAATTTCTTTATTCATCTAGTAATCTCAGGCCAGTCCAGGGAAGCATGGGAGATTTAAGACATTCATTAGCAGGCATATTTTAAGAGTGCATATGGTTTGAGATTTGATAGGCAGAATCGATGTAAGTCTTTCTAGTTCCCAAGAAGTGTTTTCTTTCCCATAGCCTGTCCTTCCTCTTTGTTCAGAGGAACATAGGTATCCCAGCCTGGCTACCTGCCATCCCAGAGTTTAGAAAGCTAGTTGTTCCAGTTAGAGATTCATGTCATTGTGTTTACCAATTTGTGTTTATGGAGTGCCTCCGAGGGACTGCCTATCTTTTTTTAAAATTTGGGCCTTGTACACCTGTTATCACAATCCACACATCCACCCATTGTGTCAAGCATATTTGTACATTTGTTGCCATCATATTCTCAAAATATTTTCTTTCTACTTGAGCCCTTGGTATCAGCTCTTCATTTTCCCCTCCCTTCACCACTCCCCCTCCCTTATGAACCCTTGATAATTTATAAATTATAACTATTTTTTCATATATTACATCAATGTCTCCCTTCACCCACTTTACTGCTGTCCATCTACCAGGGAGGAGGATATATGTAGATCCTTGTAATCTGTTCTCCCTTCTACCCCACCCTCCCTCCACCCTCCTGATATCATCACTCAGAACTGGTCCCAAAGGGATCATCTGTCCTGATTCCCTGTGTTTTCAGTTACTATCTGTACCAGTGTAATTCCTTGGTGTAGCCGGATTTGTAAAGTAGAATTGGCATCATGATAGTGTGTGTGTGGCAGGGCGGGGGGAGGAAGTATTTAAGAACTAGAGGAAATTTGTATGTTTCATCATTGCTACACTGCACCCTGACTGGTTCATCTCTCTACAACCATTCTGTAAGGGGATGACCAGTTGCCTACAGATGGGCTTTGGGTCTCCACTCCCCACCCTACCTCAGGCACAAAGATGAGATTTTTTTGTTCTTTGATGCCTGATACTTGATCCTATGCTATGGACACTTCATGATCACACAGGCTAGTGTACTTCTTCCACATGGGCTTTGTTGCTTCTCATCTAGATGGCCACTTGTTTACCTTCAAGCATTTCAGACAGGGATCCTCAAACTATGGCCCGCGGGCCACATGCAGCCGGCCAAAGACATTTATCTGGCCCGCCGGGTGTTTTTGCCTGTTGTTTTTGTTTTTTTTTTTACTTCAAAATAAGATATGTCTGATGGGGTCAGTGCACTTGGAGCTGTCAGAGTGTGGGAGCAGGATAGGAACCTGGTAGCACTTTGTCTTTCTGAAGCTTCTCTGGGGGCGAGGTTTTCCAGAATAGCCCACTATGTGTGTGCCAAGTGCAGCTACGAGCTGTTCTCCACGGGCTCCATGTAGGAGCACTTGCTGCCGTGGCCAGCCTTCACGGAGACCATCCACAATGATAGCGTGGCCAAGCGGCCCGAGTGCAATCAGCCTGATGCCTTTAAGATGCCCTGCGGTAAATGAGGCTGGCCACGGGCTTGGCCACGAGTTGCTCAATGATGGCCCCAAGCATGGGCAATCCCGCTTCTGAATATTCAGCAGCTCCCTGAAGTACATCTCTGAAGGCAACAAATCTGCCTCCCAGAGGAAGTAAATGTGCAGCCCAACCCCCACACACCCCCAACAGCCACAGGTATTGGTCACCCTCCTTTAGAACTACAGCCTACAGACCTTCAGGCAGAGAGGGCTAGATGGGGTGGTGGGGAACGGTGTTTCCTGATGACGCTATGCCCTGTGCCAGGATGGGGCCAAGCGCTAGTTCATCTTGGCCTCCAAGGCTGGAGGCTGGGACTCTGCTTTTAGGGTGTCTGTGTCTTGAAAGATATAACACCCTTGACTTCTCTCCTCAGCCTGGAAGCCCCTCCCTGCCTGTCTGGTCTCACCCCTATGAGCCCCAATTCCCCAAGGGGCTCCAGCCCTCACCAGGGCCCATCCTGACCCCTAAGTTGTGTGAGCAGTTGCAACCACTACAAGGCCATGTCCCAGTCGGGGGCTCCATTCCAGTCACCCCATGAATCACTCTGGTCAAATCCTTCTAGGCTCACCAGGACACTGATGATCTATGACCTGCTGGAGCATGCAGGCCCATGGCACCACCCCTGAGTTCCAGGTCTCCATCTGTGTGAGAGAGCAGCCACTGATCCATGGTCTTCCTACAAGTCCCTGGTGGGGCCTGGGAGGTCTTGTCGACAGTCTGTACCTGCCAAGCTTGCCCCAGAAGAGTATGTCCAGAGCTCCTGGTGGCAGCTTCACCCTTTCCCGCTTCACCCTCTTCAGCTTTCTGAACTGATTGGCTGGAAATTAATAAACAAGGAGACCCAGCAGGATGCCATGTCCATGACTGGGTCTGTCTCCACCCTTGAAAAAAAAGTGCAGGGTGCATAGGAATTTGTTCATAGTTCTTCTTTTTTTTTTTTTAAACTATAGTCCGGTCCTCCAATGGTCTGAGGGACAGCAAACTGGCCCCCTATTTAAAAAATTTGAGGACTCCTGCTTTAAGATCCCAGATGCTATGTCTTTTGATAGCCAAGCACTATTAACATTCAGGTTTGAAGAAGTTTAAGAGAGCACTTGCTTTTCAGTGCATCTTAATTTAGGGAGACTCTTTTTGTCTCCCTAGAAAAAGCCTCATCGAATTTTCAAGGTTTGATTTTTCTAAGGTAGGTCACCAAAGCCTGTCTCTCAAGGAAGACAAATTTTCTGTTAGGTGCTAACCATATTAACTATCTGCGTCTCTTAAGGACTTCAAGTTCAAAGAATTACTATAACCTTTACATTTATTCATAGAGGAAAATGACACATTGTGATGTTTTTATATCTTTGGGGATTATAGCACATTTACGTATTTAAATAACTTTTCTGATAATTTGGGTTTGTGTTTATTTTGTTTTACTTGGCTTTGGGTAAAATTCTTAGTTTGCTGTTTCTCTGAGAGGATTGCTAGATATGGCATAAGACCACATCAGTTAGTAAGTGGATGGAGGTGACCTGGTAATAAATGGAAGATTGTAACAGGAATTTCATGGTACAATCAGGGTGGGACTAACCCAATGAGAATTGTGTTGGGAGATTTGCATTTCTTTTATGAGAATATTTCACTGGGATTTATAATTCATGAATTAAATTACACTTATGGATCCTAAAATGTCTTTCTTTGACAGGCTGTTGTAGGCTGTTAAAGGCCCTGGAATTGGTTCTGACTCATACTCACCCTCAGGTCTGACTCACAGTTAGTCTATATCAACATGGAATAAATTTTTTGGTTTTTTTTTTCTCTTTTAAAATAGAACATTTATTTATTTTTTTGCATTCATTCTTTATTCACTTATCTCTTTTTTTAACAATTTATTGGGGCTCATACAATTCTTATCACAGTTCATACATATACATACATCAATTGTATAAAGCACATCTGTACATTCTTTGCCCTAATCATTTTCTTTTTTTTCTCCTCTTTTCTTTTTTTGCATTGTATTAGGGACTCATACAACTCTTATCACAATCCATACATATACATACATCAATTGTATAAAGCACATCCATACATTCCCTGCCCCAATCATTCTCAAAGCATTTGCTCTCCACTTAAGCCCTATGCATCAGGACCTCTCTTTTTCACCTCGCTCCCCTCTCCCCCCTCCCTCATGTGCCCTTGGTAATTTACACATCGTTATTTTGTCATATCTTGCCCTATCCGGAGTCTCCCTTCCCCCCCTTCTCTACCGTCCCTCTCCCAGGGAAGAGGTCACATGTGGATCCTTGTAATCAGTTCCCCCTTTCCAACCCACTCACCCTCCACTCTCCCAGCATCGTCCCTTACACCCTTGGTCCTGAAGGTATCATCCACCCTGGTTTCCCTGTACCTCCAGCCCTCATATGTACCAGTGTACAGCCTCTCCCCTATCCAGCCCTGCAAGGTAGAATTCGGATCATGGTAGTTGGGGGGAGGAAGCATCCAGGATCTGGGGGAAAGCTGTATTCTTCATCGGTACTACCTCGCACCCTAATTAACCCATCTCCTCTCCTAAACCCCTCTATGAGGGGATCTCCATTGGCCGACACATGGGCCTTGGCTCTCCACTCTGCACTTCCCCCTTCATTTAATATTATATATATATATATACATATACATATATACATATACACACATATACACATACATACACACACTTATACCTTTTTTTTTTTTGCATGATGACTTATACCTAGTCCCTTGGCACCTCGTGATCGCACTGGCCGGTGTGCTTCTTCCATGTGGGCTTTTTTGCTTCTGAGCTAGATGGCCGCTTGTTCACCTTCAAGCCTTTAAGACCCCAGACACTATCTCTTTTGATAGCCGGGCACCATCAGCTTTCTTCACTACATTTGCTTATGCACCCATTTGTCTTCAGCGATCCTATCATGGAGGTGAGCAGTCAATGATAGGATTTTTTGTTCTTTGATGCCTGGTAACTGATCCCTTCCGGACCACTCGATCACACAGGCTGGTGTGTTCTTCCATGTGGACTTTGTTGCTTCTGAGCTAGATGGCTGCTTGTTTATCTTCAAGCCTTTAAGACCCCAGTCACTATCTCTTTTGATAGCCGGGCACCATCAGCTTTCTTCACCACATTTACTTGTTCACCCAACATGGAATAAATTTTGTCCAATTCATGGTCATCCTCACAATTGTTATGTTGCAGCTGCTTCCTGCACTTACCATGACAATTCATATCAATGAACATTTTCCTATAATTTCTCTGAACCTTGTATTTACCAAGCCTGTTATTTTCCAAGGACTGATATGTTAGTCTAGTAGAGGTCAATGCCATTTCCTTGATATTTTTTCCTTCAAATAATAAAATAGTAAAACAATATAATTCCACATCAGTTACCATAACAATATAATTTCACATCAGTAACCAGTTTTTTGTTTTCTCTAAGAAAAGCTTTTAGTTTGAGTTCAGTGAAATATAGTTTGCCTCTGATTGCAAGTCATAATTAAATTTTAATTTGACTCTCTCTAATGTTCACGTACTGAGGATAAATGCATCCACGATGCAAATTATTTGTGACATAGACACGTTTGGCTTTCTGTTTCAATTTTCTGATTCTCATGCATATGGAATCAGGAGAGTCAATGATTTTAAGCTCTTAGATGCAAAATAAAAGTCATTGGTTCAACCTCACCAGTTGTTTCTTGGAGAAACTTAGAAAGGTATGCCTAGAGAGAAATGGCACAGTCAGACTCCATAGAGTTTACAGCCTTAAAGATAATGCTCTGGTGTAGTGCTACTGTATTCTATGGGGTGTTTATTCTGTGATAGCGTTACCTTGCTTGTCTTAGTAAAATGAGGTGAGTGTATTTTTCAATGATGCAACTTAAGGGGAGATTGAACTGTCAGGTTCTGTGTTACATATGAAGCTGTGGATCATTGACCTCCATCCCACTCAGGGCTCCTTAAGCTATGCTTTCACTTTTATAAAGAGAATTGGAGATATATATGTATGTATATATATATATATATATATATATATATATATAATACTAAAATATCTCTAAAGGTGGTATAACTTAGGAATTGGACTAAAATTATAATATAAGACAGATTTCACAACTTCTGAATTGTTTTGTTTCACTCAATTTTTTGTTACTTTTGAGCTTATAGCAGGGGGTGTGGGGGGTGGACAGGATGAGAAAGACAGAACTGGATAGGACTGCCTATGATGGTTAATACTGAGTTTCATATCTCCTGGTCATTATTTGTAAATACTATGTACTTAAGATGCAATATCCCAAAGGCCACATAATATTAGAGAGCTTACACTACTGTCAGGTTATGTCTAACACATAAGGTTACAAAAACATCTTTCAAAGCTAATGTTTTCTGTAGTTCTACTGGTTTTTCCAAGGTTCGGCTTTTAGCTTTAATCAGGATGGCTATTGCATGTTTCCCTTTAAGTGCTTGATGAATTATCTGTTTTGTGTTGCTTAATTTTTTAAAAGATAATTCATCGTAAATTGAGTGTTGAAGTAATTCTATGTAAATTTTATTTTTTCCTATTAAGTTCACTGAAATCTTCACTTTTTCTGTCCCATAGTGGAGCCCTGTGGGAGCCCCATTGGACTGCCAACCCAGCAGTTCCAGTGACCAGGTGCTCCATGGAGAAAGACAAGGCTTTTAACACTTATCAAGGGTTAGAGCCTGAGAAAAACACAAAGACATCTCCCCATGTCCTATAGGGCCGAACTGATGTCATCACTGCCATCCATAGCATTACAAATACTACATTTCTAGAAGGCACGTCACACCATGTCTTCTGGAATGTCTTCCCATGAATCTCGAATCCACTTCATGGCTCCTAAGGGCCAGCAAACAATCCCTGAACTAACTACAAGCTTTTCTCTTGTGAAGTGTTTTGTTTTGTTCTTTGTCAGTGGTTTGTTTTTGTTGTTTTGTTGTCTGGTTGTATACTGTTGCTTTGTTTTCCTCTGTCTTGTTTTCGTGCATGTTAGTGTCTCCACAGGACTGTCTGAATAGGACAGGCTGGATGAACTATCTGGAGGAAAAACAATGGGACCGACAGTTCCGGGGGGACGTAGGGTGGGGGTTAGGGGGGGTAAGGAAGTGGTGTTAACAAACACAGGGACAAGGGAACAACATGGGACCCAAAATGGTAGAGAGGGTGGAGTGGCAGGCCTGGTGGGAAATGATCAAGGGTAAGGTTGCTTAGAGAAGAGGTATACTAGCCCATGATAGTAGGGCATGGTAGTAGGGCAGGAGGAAAGTCAAGGGAGATGGAGGAAAGAGCTAGGAGTCAAAGGGCATTTGTGGAGGTGTAGAAAAAAACATGTACATGAAAATATATATAGGAGGATGGGGAAATAGATCTATGTGTCTATATTTATAGGTTAAGTATTAAGGTGGCGGAAGGACTTTGGGCCTCTACTCAAACACTCCCTCAATGCTTGAATACTTCCTTTTATTAAATTGGAACTCTATGATGCTCACTCTCCCGACACAATGGCTGGAGCCAAAGTGTGTGAACAAGTAAATGTGGTGAAGAAAGCTGATGGTGCCTGGCTATCAAAAGAGATAGTGACTGGGGTCTTAAAGGCTTGAAGATAAACAAGCGGCCATCTAGCTCAGAAGCAACAAAGTCCACATAGAAGAAAGCACCAGCCTGTGTGATCGAGTGGTCCGGAAGGGATCAGTTACCAGGCATCAA
Source organism: Tenrec ecaudatus (assembly GCF_050624435.1). Classification (NCBI taxonomy): domain Eukaryota; kingdom Metazoa; phylum Chordata; class Mammalia; order Afrosoricida; family Tenrecidae; genus Tenrec; species Tenrec ecaudatus. The sequence continues at coordinate 274,395 of NW_027457998.1, read as the reverse complement.
AGAACAAAAAATCCTATCATTGACTGCTCACCTCCATGATAGGATCGCTGAAGACAAATGGGTGCATAAGCAAATGTGGTGAAGAAAGCTGATGGTGCCCGGCTATCAAAAGAGATAGTGTGTGGGGTCTTAAAGGTTTGAAGGTGAACAAGTGGCCATCTAGCTCAGAAGCAAAAAAGCCCACATGGAAGAAGCACACCGGCCAGTGCGATCACGAGTTGCCAAGGGACCAGGTATAAGGCATCATGCAAAAAAAAAAAAAAAGATATGTGTGTGTGTATGTATGTGTAGATATGTGTATGTGTATATGTATATATATATGTGTGTGTGTGTGTATCTATCTATCTATCTATATACCATAATGAATGAAGGGGGAAGTGCAGAGTGGAGACCCAAGGCCCAAGTGTCGGCCAATGGAGATCCCCTCATAGAGGGGTTTAGGAGAGGAGATGAGTTAATTAGGGTGCGAGGTAGTACCGATGAAGAACACAGCTTTCCCCCAGATCCTGGATGCTTCCTCCCACCAAGTACCATGATTCTACCTTGCAGGGCTGGATAGGGCAGAGACTGTACACTGGTACATATGAGGCCTGGAGGCACAGGGAATCCAGGGTGGATGATACCTTCAGGACCAAGGGTGTGAGGGGCGATGCTGGGAGAGTGGAGGGTGAGTGGGTTGGAAAGGGGGAACTGATTGCAAGGATCCACATGTGACCTCTTCCCTGGGAGAGGGACGGTAGAGAAGGGGGGGAAGGGAGACTCCGGATAGGGCAAAATATGGCAAAATAACGATGTGTAAATTACTAAGGGCACATGAGGGAGGGGGGAGAGGGGAGGGAGGGGAAAAAGAGAGGTCCTGATGCAAAGGGCTTAAGTGGAGAGCAAATGCTTTGAGAATGATTGGGGCAGGGAATGTGGGGATGTGCTTTATACAATTGATGTATGTATATGTATGGATTGTGATAAGAGTTGTATGAATTCCGAATAAAATGTAAAAAAAGAAAAGAGGAGAAAAAAAGGAAAATGATTAGGGCAAAGAATGTACAGATGTGCTTTATACAATTGATGTATGTATATGTATGAACTGTGATAAGAGTTGTATGAGCCCCTAATAAATTGTTTAAAAAAAAAAACAAGAAAAAAATGACTCACTCTTCAAGAGATTATGTCAAGTACCTGGGTCCCCACAACAGGAATATAGCATTTATTTAATGCATGTGGTGATGCCGATAAAAGTAGGTCAGGGAAGCTATGTGAGATCAGATTGTAAACACCATGAAGGGAAGATTGGGATGCATTGCACAGGGTCTGAGGACAAACAGGCGCATGACCCAGATTCAAGACTCAGTGCATGGGGAGCAAGATACACGTTTCCTAGCAGCATTTGGCCACCCCCTACCCCATTTTCCCCTGTGTCATGGTTTTTAGTCCTCTTCCTGTCTCTGAGAACTGAGATTTAGATGTTTCTAGCATAACCATCAACTCCAGAGAGCAGAGGGAGGAGAATGAACATGGAATTAGGACATCTTCTCTGGGTCCTTGTTTTCTTCTTGGGAGACACCTAGTGCATAAACCACAACCTGAGGTGTTCTCTCCCTATCAGAGGAGAACTGAAGGGAAACATTTTAATATTATTTTCTATTTTTATCCTTACACTTTCTTGTGGATTGCATGAAGTTGTATCGAGAAGATTAATATTCATTCAACTTTTCATACACTCTTGTTTCATTTCATTGACTGTAATACTCACAAACTCCTGTTATAATTACCTTTTCTTTCCAAACATTCTGAATTTTCCCCTGGATAAATGTTGCCCTTTTAATCGCAGAAGTTTGATTATTCTAAGGTAATTGTATCTGCCCAGGACTATTGCTCTCTGGTAGTTTTGTGGATTATTTGACTGGAAGTTTTCCCAAGGGGTGAGTTCAGTCCCACACCTGAAGGGACGCTGACAGCCATAGTCTCAGGACTTCCACAAGTCTACCCAACCAATAAGCGTAGTCTTTTTATTTTTATTTTCTTTGTATGTGTGTGTGTATGCGTGTGTGTATTGTTTCACTTTTTATCCCACTCTACCCAAGATCTTCTAATGCTATCTTTTCCAAAGAAGTGGGTACTGTTAGCAAGGCACCACCTCTTTCTTCTGGTCATAGAGTTCAGGAGACTCATATCCATGATTCATTACAGCATTGGATGAATGGTTTCCATGTGTTTTCAATGATCATCACTCTGGAAAGGGAGAAACAATTAGCTGCACCTCATGTGGCTTAAAGTCCCCAGTCACTCCTCTTAAAACCCAGATGTAGGACATTGTCTTTGTGGGCTGTTACATCAGCGGTTTTTGATGTTCCCAGAACTCTACGGCCTCCTCAGAGTAAAAGAGTTAACACACTGATGGTTTTCTTTAGTTTAGATGACAGTAGATCAGAGAAATATTTAGGACAGATTATGAAACTGATGAAGGTGAAATATTCCCCATGTTATACTTTTAACTTCTCTTCTGAACAGAGCTACACTGTCAGACAGACGGTAACAAGGGCCAGGTTGGCCATGAGTATTCAGAGAGTGACACACTCATCTTTGGCTTTAATCTGCACAGATGACACTCCGAGTAAAGTTGACAGTCCCTGAGATTTGTTTCCTCTTCTCAGGCAGCAGGAAGCACGGGGCAGAACTGGGCACTAGGACACACCTGAGAGTCTACTGAGAAAAGGACCATTTGGGAGATCAGATTTTTCACAGTCTTCACTAAGGAGAGAGAGGTATTTTCTATCCTGGACATAATTCCTCAAAGACAGTAAGGAGGGACTGTATGTGAGGGCCCAGACTCCCCAGGCTGCAGCCTCACACCAGGTTTCAAACCACTCTCCCCTGAGTGTGGACTGAGAGATGCACTGAGTGGAGAGGCACAGTTCAATACTGTCCGGGGTTAAGGTGCCAATGCCTGTGTGTTTGTGTCTTTGTGTGTGTGTTGTGTAATATTATTAGGATCAGGTTTTGTCCCACTCAACATTCTCAAGACCCACACCTCCCCTGCATTGGGTGTCCAGGTTTAAGAGGCTGGAGGAGTCTGACATGGAGGGCAGGGCAGAAATATGCGAAGTGGAAGACATCCATTTTAGACCCACAGGTTACCTCCACAGGGGAAGCTCCCTCATCACCCAGCTGGAGACCACAGTGTGATTCCTTTCCATCCCCCTTGCAAAATGGGGTCTGCCACCCTAACTCTCCTCATTGCTCTTCTCCCAGGTCAGGATCACCACAGGGTTTGAGCTGAATGGAGGGTGTGTGTGTGAAGAGGGAATCTCTGATCTCTGAATCCTACCTCCAAAGGTGTCTGTGCTCAGGTACAGCTGGTGCAATCTGGGGCAGAGGTGAAGAGACCCGGAGAATCTTTGAGGATCTCCTGTAAGACATCTGGGTTCAGCTTTACTAGCTACTACTTTCACTGGATTAGGCAGACACCTGGAATAAGCTTAGAATGGATAGGAAGGATTGTTCCTAGTGACGCTGACACCAGGTACAACTCATCCTTCCAAGGAAAAGTCACCATCTGCACAGACAACTCCATCGGCACCATGTCTCTGCAGTGGAGCAGCCTGAAGGACTCAGACACGGCCATGTATTACTGTGCAAGACACACAGTGAGAGAAACCACTTCCTGAGAGGGGCAGAAACCCTCAGCCTGATGCAGCTGCAGAGCAGGAGTCTCAGAGGTACCTCTCAGTTCAACAGAAGAGGAAAAGCTGTCTGCTGTCACCTAGAGACTGAGAACATGGGATCATCTCACAAGCCACTGACATGAGAGGGAGGCATCTCCCCACATGGGGAGCACTGATGCCTTTTATTGGATTGGATTCCCCTGGAGCAGCCCAGTCTGTGACAGCAGTGCTATAGAGCCGATGAGATAAAGTTTTGTTTGAAATTCTCAGAGTTCAGCATTTGCTGCCCTTGAAGAACGAGCAGGTGCATTGTCTTATAGGAAAGAAAGACCTCAGCTCATATTTCCTGGCCTTTTTCTCACCAACCATTCCCAGTATTATTAGAAATTCTTCCTGATAAGTAGCCTCAACCACCTCATGTGTTCATCTGTTTGCCTTATAACTTGATTCAAATTAATTTGGAGAGAGCTTTATAAAACTCTCCTGGTGGAGCACTGGCGCTGTGACATTAACAAACTGCTCATGGATCCCAGACCTTATATCAGTCAATTACACTCATAGGGAAATACTTGGTATAGTTTCCGGGTTAAAAATGACCTCCCCAGAAGGAGACTCGAGTCTGCTGAGTCAGGATGTACTTGGTTCAGAAATGTTTGCCTCCTTCCTTCCCCTCTTTCTCCTGAAGATGCTGGTCCTACCATGGGGTCAGTGTCAGGGAGAGAGCATTTTGAGTTGATTAGATTCAGGCAACACCCAGAGAGAGACCATGGTGTACAGGGATCTCTACTTTTGGTCAGTGCAGTGCTGACCTTGACCCTGCAAGAAACATTTCTACCTGCCCCTGACCTCTGTGAGCACTGAGGACTCATCTATTTCCGTGCAGGTGGACACAGACAGGGCAGTCAGTGTGGCCCTTACAGGACAGCTCTGGGGATGGACTGCATGGGGCTTTCCGACCAGCAAGGAGCACTCCAGACAAACAACAAGACCAGGATGCAGGAGTAGGTACATTGCTGAGCACAGGTGGGGCTTTCTGCTGTGTCTTGAGTTGGTTTTGTTCCCACCGTTCTCAAAGAGATTCAGGGGAAACTCTATTTACAATTGCAGGCGTGTACTAGTGTCTCCTAAATTGTAACAAGACTCTCTCACTGACAACAAGTTGATTTTCTACCTAAAGTGACCTTATAGGACAGGCTTGAACTACCTCTGTAAAAAGTATTTGCATAGAAGTGGCTGGTCTTCCAATCCAGGGGTACATATGGTAGCCAACTAACAAGGAGGGGTCAGGAAGAAAGGGAAAAAAAGAGATGTGTGGTGGGGGAATAGGGCACAGACCCACCCAAGGGGAGTCTATTTTTATTTCTCCACAGGGAAAGAGGGATGAGACTCAAATCCAGTGTTCTTGGATGTGAATTCACCCTGATGGCATGGAGTGGGGAGCCAGGAGAGGGCCCTGAGGGCTCTGTCCCAATACCAGCTACATGGACAACTGCATCTCCTACCCAGAAGAATTCACTTTAGAGCACGGCACTAAGGCTGCAGCTAGGGGAGAGGGACATGTCCAATCAGAGTACACGGGAGCAAATGAATGGGGAGGAAGAGAGAGTGGAGGACAACCTGGCACACCCAGCCTGGAGGATGATATCCCTGATCCAAACAGCCAATGCACAGAGTGAACCATATGGCCAGCCCTACTTTGAAACACTATGTCCCTCATGGCTCCATGGACCTACAGGGGACAACACTGGAGACTCAGTGTCAGGATTGACTTTTACTGACCCCATGACACCGAGGCTAAACACTTAAGGCATGTGGCAGAGTAATAGGGTGAGCAGATCAGGGAGCTCCCAAGGAGGTGCAAAGGATAGATTTGAGGCCAGAGCATGGCACCCCATTTGACTCAATTGAAGGAAATGCCTACATGTCAAAAATCAGATCTTGATCTATTTACAGGATTTTCTTTCTTTTTTCTTTTTGTTTTAATTAATTTACTCTTTTTTGAGTCATTGGTTTTCTTTTTTGTTGCCATCATTCTGTTATCTTTTGTCACTTTGTCTTGCTATGCCATGTTTTTTTTTGGGGTGCATATTATTATCTCTGCAGATCTATCTACGTAAGATAGGCAGGATGAACAGTCTGGAGGAGAAAACAACGGGACCTATGGTTCCAGGAGAACATGGGAGAGAGGGAAGCTGGGGCAAGAAGGTGATGTTGAACAACCCAGGGACAAGGGAGCAACAAGTGATTCAAAATTGGTGACGTGGGGGTGTGAGAGGCCTGGTAAGGGGAATGTAACCAAGAGAAATTACTGAAACCAGAATGAAGACTGAGAATGATAGTGGGACAAGAGGAAAGGAAAAGGAAATAGAGGAAAGAACTAGGAGACAAAGGGTATTTATAGAGGTCTAAATACAGGCATGTACATATGTAAATATTTTATATATGATGGGGAAATAGCTCTATGTGCATATATTTATATGTTTAGTATTAAGGTAGCAGATGGACACTGGGCCTCCACTCAAGCACTTACTCAATGCAAGAACACTTTGTTCTATTAAATTGGCATTCCAGGATGCACACCTTCCCAACACGATCACTGAAGACAAATGTGTGCAAAAGCAAATGTTCTGAAGAAAACTGATGGTACCCAGCTATCAGAAGATATATTATTTGAGGTCTTAAAAGCTTGAAGATAAACAAGCAGCCATCTAGTGCAGAAGCATCAAAGCCCACATGGAAGCCTGTGTGACCAGGAGGTGTTGAAGGGACGAGTTATCAGACAGCAAAGAACAAAAAATCATATCAGTGGGTGCCCACGTTCCCTATATGATCACTGAAGATTACTGTGTGCATAAACAAATGTGGTGAAATAAGCAGATTGTGCCTGGCTATCAAAAGATACAGCATCTGAGATCTTAAAGGATTGAAGGTAAACAAGCTGTCATCTAGCTCAGAAGCATCAAAGCCCACATAAAAGAAGCACACCAGCCTTTATGACTACGAGGTGTACAAGGAACCAGGTATCAGACATCAAACTACAAAAAATCATATCAGTGTGTGCCCACCTTCCTGATATGATCGCTGAAGACAAATGCATGCATGAGCAAATGTGGTGAAGAAAGCTGATGGTACCCAGCTATCAAAAGATATAGTGTCTGTGATTTTAAAGTTTTGAAGATAAATAAGCGGCCATCTACCTCAGAAGCACAAAGTCCAAATGGAAGAAGCACACCAGCCCACGTGACCACGAGGTGTTGAATGGCTTGGGTGTCAAGTATCAAGGAACAAAAATTCTTATCATTGTAAATAAGGGTGAGTGCAGAGTTGGAGACCCAAAGCCCATCTGTAGGGAACTGGACATCCCCTTACTGAATGGTCACGGGAAGAGATGAGTCAGTCAGGTTGCAGGCTAGAAATGATGAAACATACAACTTTACACAAAGGAAAATACAAAGATAGTCCACAAAATAAGTGATATGAAAGTGGCAAGTGTATGCCCTGTTGATAGTGGAAAATGTGTGAGTCCAGGGGCTGAGTGTGTGGGGTGATCAGGCAGTCCCACTCGGTTCCTGTTGGCACCAGAGTCATTGTATGTTATTTACTGCACAGTGTGGTGTCTATTAACAACTTTCCATCTTCTGCTGTCTGAAAATTAATGACTTTCTAAATTGCTAGTATTGTGATGAAGGTGAAACAAATTTATTTGTTTTTAACTTGACATTTAATTTCAGAAGTGTGACTATTTCTCAGAAAGTGTACTTTTGCATAAATGCTATTTGTTTCTGAAAGTTAGTGCAAATTTATATCACAAGTAGAGAATGTTTAAGAATAAAAATATATTTTATTCAAGGGAACAACAAGCGATCCAGATCGATGGTGAAGGGAGTGTAGGAGGCTTGGTAGGGTTTGATCACAGGTAACGTAATTCCGAGAGGAATTACTGAAACCCAAATGAAAGCTGAGTATTACAGTGGGACAAGAAGAAAGTAAAAGGAAATAGAGGCCATAAATAGGAGGCAAAACACATATATAGGGGTCTAAATAAAGGCATGTACATATGTACATGTATTTTTATATGACGATGGGGAAATAGATCTATGTGTATATATTTGTAGGTTTGTTACTAAGGTAGCAGATCAACATTAGGCCTCCACTCAAATACTTCCTAAATGAAAGAATACTTTGTTCTGTTAAACTGACATTGCATGATGCTCAACTTCCTGAAACTGTTGCTGAAGACAACGCAGATGCATAAGCAAATGTGGAGGAAAAAGCTGATGGCTATCTAAAGACAAAGTTTTTAGGCTCTTAAAGACTTGAAGGTAAACAAGCGGCCATCTAGCTCAGAAGCAACAACGCCCACGTGAAAGTAACACGTTAGCTTGTGTGATCACGAGGTTCCAAAGGGATAAGTTATCAGGCATCAAAGAACCAAAAATACCCTTTTTATTGTATGCTCACCTTCCTGATATGATCGCTGAAGGCAAATGGGTGTGTAAGAAAATGTGGTGCAGAAAGCTGATGGTGCCTGGCTAACAAAAGATATAGCATTTGGGGCCTTAAAAGTTTGGAGGTAAACAAGAGACCATCTAGCTCAGAAGCAACAAAGCCCACATGGAAGACACACCCCAGCCTGTGGGGTGAGGATGTGTCAAACGTATAAGGTACCAGGCATAAAAGAACACAAAATCAATTCATTGTGAATGGGGGGGGGAATGCAGATTAGGGCCCCAAGAACCATCTCTAGGCAACTGGACATTCCCTTACAGAAGGGTCCCAAAGACGAGACGAGCCTGTCAGGGTACGGTGTAGCAATGATGAAACATACAACTTTCTATTGGTTCCTAAATGCTTCCTCACCCTCCCCTGCTCCTCTCCGACTATCATGATCCCAAATATACCTTACAAATCTGGCTAGACCAGAGGATGTACACTGATACAGATAGGAACTAGAAACACAGGGAATGAAGGACAGATGATCGCTTCAGGACCATTGCTGAGAGTGGCAATACCGTGAGGGTGGAAGGAGGGTGGGGTGGAAAGGGGGAATCGATTACAAGGACTTACATATAACCTCATCCCTGGGATGGACAACCAAAAAGTGTGTGAAGGGAGACATTGGACAGTGTAAGATATGACAAAATAAAAAAATTATTAATTATCAAGGGTTTATGAGGGAGGGTAGAACAGGGAGGGAGGGGAAAAATGATGAGCTGATACCAAGGGCTCCAGGAGAAAGAAAATGTTTTGAGAATGATCATGGTAACAAATGTACAAATGTGCTCAACACAATGAATGAATGTATGGATTGTGAGAAGAGCTCCCTGTGCCTCCAATAAAATGATGAAAATGTGTGTGTGTGTGTGTGTGTGTGTGTGTGTGTGTGGAGACTAAAAGTTTAAATTCTACTCTGTATTTTGAGCTGACTTTTTAAAGTCAGCATACTTCATGAAGACTCTAAGCACCCTCCTTCCTCCCAGCTCCTCTAACAACAAGCTGCCAGGAAGAGCATTCACTCTCTCTCCCAATAGCTAAAGTCAAAGCAAAACACATTCCAAAAATATTACATGACTGAGTCTTTTATATTGGCCTTGATATTGCCTTGGCCACTTCAGCCAATATATTAAAGATCAAGGGATTGGAATTTTCTTTTAATTTCCAGGATCCTTCTGCATTTAAACTCTGAAAATGTTCTTTGTGAATCATTACAATTATTATTGGCCATTCCTGCATTGTTTTTTTTCCCCTTCAGTAAACTCTTTAACTTTCACTGAAGCTCTCATTTGGTCTTTGGAAGGAGGACCAGAAAAGGAAATCATATGTACATTTCTTGACCATTGATGTCAACCAATTACTTCTAAATTCCTTTAAAAAAAAAGACAGAAAGGAAACAAACAGTATATGACAGTAAATTTACCATTTCTGGGAAAAAAGTTATCTTTGATAACTAATCTTCTGTGGCAAGATTATATTTGTTGTGAACATAACATAGTAGCTAAGGAGAATCAGAATACACTATAAGAACCATTATGAGCATTGGACATTCTGTTTGAGATTATTGCCCAACCTGCTTAATGTTGTGTCACAATGCAAATTCCACAGCCTGTCCAAGAAAATTCCCCTTAGATATGAGATGTTTCCACAGATATTGTAGTGCCTCTTTTATTGCTCATAATTATTCCACATTTTCCTGCCTGATAACCTGTATCTGTTAAGTGAATTTATCCCAGAAAAAATATTCTAGTACACAAAATGAGTATCAGTTTTGACTAAATCTGGCGAGGCAAACATGTCCACAAAAGACATCCCCAACCTTCAGGTCACAAGTCACATGGAACAGAAGGACTTTGTTCAAGGAACCAAAAGCCACCATAGATACATCACCAGACTAAATAGAGATGTGGAATCAAGAAGTACAGGGAGCCATAATTTATTAAGAATTATAGCCCTGTCCTAATCCAGATTCATGCTAATCCCTGTGAAATGTTTCATATCCATATCCTGCACATGTACTTATTGGTATACTTTTCTAAAACTGTAAACTTGGCTCATCACTATTTTTCAGGAGCTTACCTTGGGGAATCTTCTGGTGCAGTTCTTGCTGATCCAAGGAAAGCAGACCCCCTTCACTTTCATGCAGCCCCTGTCTTTTTCTCAGCAAGAGCCCTTTTGGCAACATGTTATATCTTTCCTTGTGCTTAGTGTGTTTTATTGTTTGTTTTTAAATCACTTTATTAAGGGCTAATACAACTCTTTTTTCCCCATCTTTTTTTTTTATTTTATTTTTTTATTTTTATTTTTTTACATTTTATTAGGGGCTCATACAACTCTTATCACAATCCATACAGATACATATACATACATCAATTGTATAAAGCACATCCGTACATTCTTTGCCCTAATCATTTTCTTTCTTTTTTTTTTTTAATGAATAAATCTTTTTATTGGGACTCATACAACTCTTATCACAATCCATACATACATCAATTGAGCAAAGCACCCTTATACATTCGTTGACCTCGTCCTTCTCAAAATTCGCCTTCCACTTGGGTTCCTGGAATCAGCTCGGTTTCCTTTTTTTTTCCTGCTCCCTCTCTGCTCCCCCCTTCCCTCTGTACCCTTAATAGTTTATAAATCATTATTTTATCTTATCTTTTTTTTTCTTCTTTTACATTTTATTAGGGACTCCAACAACTCTTACCACAATCCATACATATACATACATCAATTGTACAAAGCACACCCATACACTCCCTGTCCCAATCACTCTCAAGGCATTTGCTCTTCACCTAAGCCCCTTGCATCAGGTCCTCCTTTTTTTCCCCCCCTCCCTCCCTTTTCCCCCCTCCCTCATATGCCCTTGGTAATTTATACCTCGTTATTTTGTCATATCTTGCCCTATTCGGGGTCTCCCTTCCCCCCTTCTCTGCTGTCCCTCTCCCAGGGAAGAGGTCACATGTGGCCCCATCTTTTTAAAATCATTTTTTAACATTTTATTAGGGACTCATAGAACTCTTATCACAATCCATTCATATTTATACATCAATTGTATAAAGCACATCTGTACATGCTTTTCCCTAATCATTTTCAAGGCATTTGCTCTCCACTTAAGCCCTTTGCATCAAGTCCTCTTTTTTCCCCTCCCTCACCGCTCCCCCCTTCTTCATGAGCCCTTGATAATTTATATATTATTATTTTGTCATATCTTACACTGTCTGATGTCTCCCTTCCTACTTTCCAACCCACTTTTTAGCTGCTCATACAACTTTTATCAAAATCCATACATACATCAATTGTTTAAAGCACATTTGTACATTCATTGCCCTCAAAATTCTCAAAACATTTGCTCTCCACTTAAATCCCTGGCATCAGCTCATTTTCCCCTCCCTCACCGCTCCCCACTCCCACATAAACCCTTGATAATTCATAAATTATTATTTTGTCATATCTTACACTGTCTGATGTCTCTCTTCACCCAATTTTCTGTTGTCCATCTCCCAAGGAGGAGGTTGTATGTAGATCCTTGTAATCGGTTCCTCCTTTCCACCCCACCCTGTCTCCACCATCCTGATATCGTCACTCTCACCACTGGTCCTAAAGGGATCATTTGCCTTGGATTCCCTGTGTTTCAGTTCCTCTCTGTACCAGTGTATATCCTCTGTTCTAGCCAGATTTGTAAGGTAAAATTGGGATCATGATGGTGGTCAGAAGAAGCATTTAGGAACTAGAGGAAAGTTTTATGTTTTATCTTTGCTACACTGCACCCTGACTGGCTTGTCTCCTCCCCGTGACCCTTCTATAAGGGGATGTCCAATTACCTACAGAAGGGCTTTGGGTCTCCACTCTGCATTTCCCCTCATTCTCAATGATATGATTTTGTTCTTATGATGCCTGATAACTGATCCCTTCTATACCTTATGATAGCACAGGCTGGTGCACTTCTTCCATGTGTGCTTTGTTGCTTCTGAGCTAGATGGTCGCTTGTTTACCTTTAAGCCTTTACGAACCCACACGCTATATCTTTTGATAACCGGGCACCATCAGCTTTCTTCGCCACATTTCCTTATACACCTATTTGTCTTCAGTGATCCTATCAGGTAGGTGAGCACACATTGTATGATTTTTATATTCTTTGAAGCCTGATAACTGATCCCTTCAACACCTCATGATTGCACAGGCTTATGTGCTTCTTTCATGTGGGCTTTGTTGCTTCTGAGCCAGATGGCCACTTGTCTACCTTCAAGCCTTTAAGACCCCTGACGCTGGATCTTTTGATAGCCGGGCAACATCAGCTTTCTTCACCAATTTTGCTTATTCACCCGCTTTGTCTTCAGTGATTGTGTCAGGAATCAGTGATTGTGTCGGGAAGGTGAGCATCATAGAATGCCAGTGTAATAGAACAAAGTATTGTTGTATTGAGGGAGTACTTGAGTGGAGACCCAATTTCCACTTGCTACCTTAATACTAAACCTATAATATATGCACATAGATCCATTTCCCCATCCTTATATATAAATATATTTACATGCCTTTATTTAGACCTCTATAAATGTCCTTTGCCTCCTAGCTCTTTCCTGTATTTCCTTTGACTTTATTCTTATCCCAGTATCATGCTCATTCTTCCTTTAGGTTTCAGTAATTCCTCTTGGTTACATTACCCTTTATCGTGCACCCCAGGCGTCTGTACACCCTCCTCACCACTGATTTGGATCACTTGTTGTTCCCTTGTCCCTGGGTTTGTTAAGACCCCTACATTTCCCCTCGCCTCCCCCTCTCCCATGTACCCTGGAACTGTCGGTCCCATTGTTTTCTGCTCCAGATTGTTCACCCAGCCTATCTCATTTAGACAGACCTGCGGAAATAATCACATGCACAAAAACAAGACAGAGCAAAACCAAGCAACAAAAAAATAAAACAACAACACCACCACCAAGAAGCCAAGGACAAAAAACAAAACACAACTACAAGAAAGAAAAGCTTGTAGGTAGTTCAAGAACTGTTTTTTGGCCTTTAGGAGTGTATTCTGGTTGAGTCTGATGGGGCACCAAGCCCTAATTTTGGTATTCCCTGGGGGCTTTGTTGCTCTGTTCCCCTTACTGTTCTGTTGCATGCCCTTAGCGTTTTGCCTCAGTGTGGTAGGATCAGATCGGGTGGAATTTCCACACTGTGTCTCCAGTGTTGTCCCCTGTAGGGCTCTGGGTCAGTGAGGGATGTCGTGTATCATAGGGGCGCAGGCCATAAGGTCTTTGGTGAGGGTTAGCTGCTCTGAGCGGGAATTGGCATCCATCTTAAAGGGGCATTTTGAACCTATTTCTGAGGTGTGGTCTTGCAAGCATGCCCTCAGGGGCAATCATGGACCCAGGAGAAATGGCTGACCCCTTCTAGGAAATAGCTTCTCTATCTCTCTCTCTCACTCTCTGTCTCCCTCTGTCTCTGTCTGTCTCTCTCTATTATATATATATATATATATATAATAGGTTACCACCTGTAGCCATAATTTCCTGTTTTAGTGTCATTTGCTTGTATACTTAGGCATTTATATCTTATGGACGAGGGGGATTATATTCTGGTAAAATCCTTATGAATCCTTATGGTTCCCATGTTCCTCTTAGTCTCTATGAGGTTTCACCAGTAACTTGTATAATAGGAAATCATATATATTTCCAAATATTATAATTGCCCACTACTTTCCTCAGGACAGTGTATCTGCCCCTCAGTTATCATTCCAGTAGGTGGATACACAAGAGGGCACATTACTCTGCTGATGAAAACCAACCTAGGACAACCCTCCACTCTAGGAGAGAGGTCACAGGCATGGGCTGCCCAGGTCCCTTCATTCACCAAACAGCTATGATTATACTCAACTAACAGTGGAGTTTGCTGGCCTGAGATTCCCTTGTTTCAATCACAGTAATGAAAACAATATGATAAACAATGGATATGAGGCTGGGTTCCTGGGCAGGATGTCTTTACGTTTGCAGATGTCTAGGGCAAAGTGCAGCTGGTAGAGTCTGAGTGAGACATGAGGCAGGCAAGGGCCTCTCTCAGACTCTGTTGACCTGTCTCCGCATTCACCACCAACAATTTTGACACGAGCGTCATTAGCCAGTGCCGGGGAGGGCTTGCAGTGTCTCTCAGTTACTGGTACTAAATCCTATATACACTTGATGCATGGTTGAATTGCAGTCACCAGAGACAATGACAAGAACATCCTCCATATTCAAATGGTCAGGCAGAAAGTGAAGCATACACACTTGGATCAGAGTAACAAAGCAGCAGGAAAGGGCATCATTAAGCATCTGTATGCAAACCTCCCTACAGGGAGAGACTGGACTTCAGTGAGTGCTCAGGACCCTCAGCCCCAGGACTCAGTTAAAGAAGACAGAGCAGAGAGGAGTTAAAAGCTGGCTTTCTGCAGTATCCGGGGCTTCCTCTCTATCTTACCATTTATCTTGACGACTTCTCTGGAAGTGTGGGTTTGTATCAAACATTGAATTTGAAACATTTCATTGTAATATGAGGAAATGTCCTTTAACTTCCAAAGAGCAGAAAGCCACACATGAAGGCACATCATGCAGAGGGGAAAAGGCAAACCTGAAGGATTTGTCAGCCCTGATGCAAACCCCTCCCCAGTAACTGGTATTTGGGAGGAGAGGATATAGGATGGTTAAAATTTCTCTAAAATTTACTCAGTCTAGGATAGACCAGCAAAAGCATAATGGGATCCTCAAGCCACATTTGCTCATCACAGCTGTTATATAGGTCTAAAAACTAACCTTCCTAAGTCCTGCTGCCATCCTCAGCCGGTAACTGACAGTCAGGACAGAAGAGGGGATGGGCTTCAGAGGACATATTTGTGTCTCCTGGAGTAGTGTGCTCCTGTTTTTGAAGCAAGGATAGATGCTTTTTCTTGAGTAAAACTCTTCTGTACGGTTTCCCTTGTGGTGTTGATTGAATAGCCCGCCAAGGTACTTATAATAGGTCAGGTTTTATATAGGATATTAATTTAAATAACTTTATTTTCTAATTTTATTTAAATAGAAATGAAAATCAATAAAGTTCAATGCAACTTTCACTTTATCTAATGAATTTCAGGAGACACTCAGGCACCATGTTGTGAGGAAGTTCCATCCAAAGGAGAGATCCAGGTTCTAGAATAAGGTCCTGGCCCTCAGTCCTGTATGCATTCCTAGTTTAAGCCAGGGAAGCTTGTCACACTTAAGACAAAGCCATCTTGGAAGAAGAGACTTCATCCTGCTGGTGAGATTTTCAGTCGGACACTAGATAAGACCTGGAATGGGACCTTCTTCTCCATGCCATCTTTTAGTCATAGAGTCAGAAATTAAAAAGAAAGCAAACAATAATAAACTAGATATAATTTTAACCCACAATGTTTTATTCTTGTTTACCAATTAACAGAACACAACTTGAGAAAAATGGATTGGATTTTCCCTGGAGTCATATTTTCTATCATTTCCACATATTGGAATATTGAGGTACTTAGTTCACCTTGATTAAATGACTGACAAATCTCATCCCGTGGTTGGGACACTGGAAAACAATTTCTGTTCATCTGAGTTTAGAGCTCCAAATATTGGTCCTTCATAGTTCAGTGAGTATTCATGAGCTCATTCAGGATAAGTTTAGTAGATCTCATGGGGAAGTTATGTACAGAGGGATAATGTCAATAGATGGGACAGAATAAGTCCCAGACCAACCACAGTCATGAAGTGACCATGGCAGTCACATTCACACAGGAAGGTGACTTGGACTCATGTGCAGCTACGTCACAGTGTGGAATTTACACTGTTCAGCTAACAAGCAGCAACAGAGGCTGTGAGTATAGAGTTGGCTGAAATGACGATTAGGTGATAACGGAACTAACTCAATGATCTCTAAGTGATCATGTCAGTGTCCTGTGCTTGTATACTTGGATATTGGTGAAATCTATGATTCTTTGTTGCAAAGCGGTGACTGATTCCCCTCTGAAAATTCTGGGCCAGAAAATTCCCCTCTCAAAATTCTGGGCTGTAACATTATTCTTGAATTTTCATGGTGCTTAAATATATATACCTATGTATAAATTTAAAATATTATAACCGATTTGAAGAAAATTAGTGTGGTCAATCCTAATCTAGGGGGAAATAGACTTTTCTTTGAGGGAGAGAAATGAGGAAGGAGTCTGAATGGGAATTGGGTGTTTTAACTGCGTGTTTACAGAGAGTGCTATTGCTTCCCAAGTCAATTATATAACAGTATACAAAATGAGTGAATCTTAGAATCTAGAGAATCAATTCAAGGTTTATATCCCAGAGCAGTTATCAGAGGTCTGTGCCCAGGGTGCAAGTGAAGAGGCTGAATTGGTTTGGCAATGCTCACATTTTAGATGAACCAGATTCCCCTTTGAAAGGGGCATTGAAAACAGTGTCTATGGGGTCCAATAAATTTTAAGGACTGGTTGCCTAGATGGATCTTATTTTAACCCAGAGTTAAAATAAAGCCCAGACTTTGAAGTCACAGAGTTGAAAGTTTTCTTTCATAGAGCCCAAAGTCTCAAGTTGGAAACATCCTCCCTGACTCTATGGATCCTTGAATCTCCTTATTTATATCAAGACTGACCTCTGCTATCAGGAGCTGGGATGTGCTGTCTGTGTTATTTGTAGGAGTGCTGGAGTTGGTGATGACAATGGCCCAAAGAAAACCACTGAAGACGTTGGGGAGGTTGATAAGAAACTGCCAGGGTGTAAAGAAGAAAAGGCATTTGCAGAGCGTGGAGTGATGAAGATACTCTGGTGTCCACCTGATACTTCCAACCCACTATATCCTGTCCTCTCTCTGGGGCACAGAACCTATAGGAGCCCAAGGCAGGGCAGGGGCTATGAGGGGCTGGAAGGAGAGACAGTGAGCTCAGAAAACCTGGGCTTTCCTTTGACCTTTCCCCACATACGTCCTAAGGAGAATGATCTCTCATTATAGACTAACATGCATAAGATTCAAACAAAGAGTTACCCTTCATTTGGGTCCAAGGAAAAGGGGAGTCTGTTCACTATCGTTCTCTGTTTATAAGGTCAGGGCTCCCTGACATGCAAATCGTTCACTAAGCATTTGGTTAAAATTCCACCCTTGAGCACTGAAGACTATCCATTCTCTTCTGACAGGACTGTGGGTCTCTTGGGAAAGCACCGCTGCAGTCTAAAGATGCCATTGCTATGGGTTCTCCTGTGCCTGGTGACAGTTCCCCAAGGCGAGGGTCTGAGACATCAATGGGGAATCTATAGGGATGATTGTGACTGCGAGTGACTGAAAGAGAACAATTATCTTCATTTACAGGCCTCCTCTCCCAAGTGCAGCTTAAGGACTCAGGCCAAGGACTGGTGAAACCCTCCCAGAAGCTGTCCCCCACGTGTACTGTCTCTGGTTTCTCCATCACAAGCAGTGATTACAGCTGGAACTCGATCCGCCAGAACCTTGGGGAAGGGCTGCAGTGGATGGAAGAGATATATTACAATGGTGGTACATATTATAACCCGTCCTTCCCAAGCCGACTCTCCATCACCAGAGACACATCGAAGAATCAGTTCTCCCTGCAGCTGAGCTCCCTGACTACTGAGGACATGGCCTTGTATTACTGTGCAAGGGGCACAGTGAGGTGAAGCCAGTATGAGCCCCAAACACAAACCTCCCCTGCAGGGAAGACATTGAGCAGCAGGGGGCGCGCAGGACCCACTGAGCACAGACACAGAGCCCTAGACATGCACAGATGGATGACAGGGATTTCCTGTTGGAACTAAGGCTTCCTTTCATGTGTCTCTGACGCCCCAAGGACAGGTTATAATAATAATAATAATAATAATAATAATAATAATAATAATCTTCTTCTTCTTCTTCTTCTTCCTCCTCCTCCTCCTCCTCCTCCTCCTCCTTCTCCTCCTCTAAATTTTCTCCTCGCTGCAGACTTTGAAGGAGGGACTAACATTCTCTGCTTGCAAAACAAATTAATTTGATTCTGAGCCTTCATGATCATCCTATCTGACCTGTTTCCTTCTTGAGAAACAGAGTATCACAGCATTTTCATCCTGTTACTCAAAATCTGATGACAATGAAATACAGGCAGGTACAGATTCATGCGTGTAATGCATGGTTTTAACAGTCCTGAGCTCATTGCTCTACTGCAGCCCAGGGTCAGGTGTCTCACAAGGTGTCTCTCTGCATCGCTCCCTCTGCACTGTGGGTCGTGATTGACTATTCTTCTCTGAGAAAATAATTTCGGTGACTCTGGGGCCTAAACTTGTGATATTTCCTTAGTGATGCAGCAAGCATCACCATTGGCTCCCTTGATGCAGAAACAAGGGTTCTAGGCACAGAAGGGTCCCTGACACTGGGAACAGGTGAATTGAATGACCTGCCTGGTCGGTGGAGTCATTCGTCAGGTCATTCACCGGAGTCACGATGAAGGGAACTCACAGTTGAAGGACAGCTTTGATTCCAAAAAACAGCAATTGTGTCCCAAGTGGATGAAATCACAGACTAATAGCTCAGAATGCTCTTTAGAATTGAGAACAGGGAAGATTTCACACACATTTTGCACATGTGTTCAGGAGGACCACTCTGTGTAGAGTGTCAGCAAGATGGAGAAATACCCTGAATTAGATGCGCACCCAGAGTGGCTGCAAAAAGGGTCTCAAAGTTAGGATCAAGAGGGGATGGTTCAAACTTACAAGTTTATGTATTTGTTCTATAGTATACACAGCCATTATCAGCAAAACTGACTCAAAAGCACTTAACAACTTGTCTGATGAAGTGAGGTGCAGAAAATTTGAGTTTAATTTTGGTCAGCCAGTTGTAATTACCAAAAAGATATATATTATTCTAGTTTTAAAAATTCAGAAACTGTTAAAATTATAACATTTAAAATTAAATAAATATATCATTCCTAATTAATTTACAATTACATGGCTATTAAACAATCCGGGGAAAGAGTAATAAATAAATAATAAATGATATATACAAATAAAGATCATGTAAATATCCACTTTCCCAGGTAGTGTAGTGGATTTTACATTTGGTATGCTAATGGCTAGGTTGGCAGTTGAAAACCACTAGCCAGCCCAAAGGAGAAAGTTGAGACTCTAAAACAATTTACAAGTACTGGAAATCATACAATCCAAATCCATGGAGGGGAAAGTATGAGAGCTTGAATTGTGACATTCTGGTGTGCAGAAGACTGTGGCGACAGTGGAAGCTCAAAATCCACTTACAGGAGCTACACAGGGAATAAGCTTCTTGTGATTTCCCTCTAATCATACTTGAAAAATGGGAATAACCTGGTGATCAGAGTATTGTCTATAGAAGATTAAAATGATAAATCTGACTTGAATGGTTAAAAACGTATCATTTGATATCGTTTTTTTATATAATCTGTGCTTGTCTGGTTTTTAATATTTCTCTGTGTTTTTTCCATATAGAAGTTATTGTTTTATTTTGTCATTGTTGGTAGCCTTTTTGACTCCTTGTTATGTCTCTATGTTTTTCAATTTATGAAAGCATAATGGGTGAAACTACAGAGCCAATAACTAGAATAAGGGCTCCTGGGTCTATGGCATGGTAGGTGGGGAATAAAGGGGAATTGATATAAAGGAGTTCAGGAAGGCAGGAAATACTTTGAAATTGATTGTGATAGTGATTGTTCAACACTGCTTGATATGATTGAACTATAGAGTGGTATGATGAATGGATTAGGTCCTAATAAAATCTTTTAAAAATGTTAAGAGATCTTAATTCTTGAATAAATGTTTTAAAATATTTTTATTCCAATACTTTAAAATAATTTTATAACATTATGTTGTACATGAAAAAAGAAATCTAACATTGATATATTATATTACATATTTCATAATAAAATTTTCAATTAAAAAAAGATTTACAGGGTCTTAATCTCTTAGGAGCAGTTATACTATGTCCTAGAGGGTTACTATGGCTAAGAATTCATTTGGTTTTTGTTGGTTATGAATATCGAATTTCTTAATTTGTAACCTATTTTTGGTAGTTATCTCCATTAGTTTGTTTTCTATGTAATCTGTGTTTTGTTTGATCATTTTTAATAAACTTATCAGGAACTGCTATATTTTGCCATTATCCTGGCATCCATCGAATTTCCGATTTGTTTTTATTTTAATTATGTTCTATTTTTCTGTGACATCATTTATTATATTATTTATAATATCTTTATTAACTTATTAAGGGTTTTCATTTCAGTTCAGTTCATATATGTATTTTATGGTTTGTGTTTCAGTTTAAAAGGTAGATTTATAAGAATAAACTTATTATTCCTTCCAGTTGTATTTTCCCTTCTTTTGTAGTGTAAGGTCGTCCCAACAGCAAATTTCTGTTAAACCAATGTCTGAGATCACCAGCAAAAGCAAAGCTTACACACAGACATTGGATGCAGCAGCAGTTTGCTCACACAGGGAAGAACAGAGCCGGCTCATCATCAGGAGTGGGCACCGTCCCCACAACCAGCGGTTTCACTCTGGGACCTGGGCAGGGATGGTGGTTTGCACACATCAATTCTTTGTGCTGCAGTTGAGGAACTGTACTCTCTTCATCAGAGCAGGTCTTCTCTCAGCCCCCATTAAGGGCAACCAGCGATATCTTGCAGTTCTTCTCTGGCACCTTGCAGGGAAGAGTTGGAAGCAACATGTGAGGAAGATCATGGCTGGTCGTCTATCGGCATCTAGCAAGGCAGATCAGAGCAGGTCTTCTGTCAGCATCGTGCAAGGCTGATGGAAGCATCTTGAAAGGAAGATCAGGGCAGGTCTTCTCGCTGCACCTGTTAATGGCAACAAGGGATATCTTGCAAGGCACACAAGAGCAGTTCTTCTCTGGTAACTTGCAGGGAAGAGCTGGAGCAACTTGCGAGCAATATCATGACTGGTCATCTATTGGTATCTTGCAAGGCAGATCAGGGAAGATCATAGTAGGCCTTCTTTGAGCACCGTTAAGATATATGAAAGACATCTTGAAAGACAGCTTAGAGTAGGTTCTCCCGGCATCTTGCAAGGAAGATTAGCGGCCTGTTACTAGGATCACCATAGTAGGTCTTCTCTCACCATCATGTATGGCGGAGTGAAAGCATCATTCAAGGAAGATGTGGCCAGGTCTTCTCCCAGCATCTCGAAAGAGAGTTCACAGGAAGTTCCCCGAGCATCTTGCAAGGAAGATTAGCGACGTCTTATTAGGAGCACCATATTAGATCTTCTGTCACCATCTTGCATGGCAGATCGACTGGATTTTTCAAGGAAGATCTGGGCAGGTTTTCCTCCATCATCTTGATAGATAGATCAGCAATTTTGCAAGGCAGATCAGAGCAGGTCTTCTATCAGCATTTTGCAGGGAAGATCAGTGGCGTTTTCAAGGAAGGGTACATCACAGTGATCCCATCTCACAAGTAAGATCCTATCATCTCTGAGTTAGGGAGTGGTACGGGGAATAATTTTCAGAGAGGGTA
This sequence comes from Tenrec ecaudatus, assembly GCF_050624435.1. Classification (NCBI taxonomy): domain Eukaryota; kingdom Metazoa; phylum Chordata; class Mammalia; order Afrosoricida; family Tenrecidae; genus Tenrec; species Tenrec ecaudatus. The sequence goes on along the minus strand of NW_027457998.1, from coordinate 252,726 downwards.
CTGTGCATAATAGCTTTGCAGGTCATCTCATGCAGCAGCTGCTTCTAGGTCTATATTATTGGCATGTTGTGCCTACCACCGGATTATGCTCTGTCTTTTGCACCACCTGAGTTTCTGTGTATACCTGCCGGTTAGGGACCTGCATGGTCATCAGTCATCTGTCTTACTCAGGTTTACACAACACACACACACACTCACACAGGAGTTAACATTTAGACTTGCACAGCAAGAAAATCACAAGTGTCTTTAAATAACATTCTTCAATGTAAAAATCTGATTATAAAATTAATAATGAAAGAAAATCCTGAAACGTGAGAAATGAAACAAGGCCCAGAATTATTGCAGCCTAGGAGGAGGTGAATTTGTTAGCCATTGAGTAGCCTGAGGTGGTTGACAGCCAGTGCAGCTCTTATGAGCAGCTACAATTTGAGAAACACTTGTAAATTGGCACATCAGAAGGTTCCACAGTGTTTGCCTGACCTAGGCCACTGGTTGACTCACTTCCAAGGTGTTTGGTAAATCCTACGCTACACAGAGACTCTTGTATGATGTGCTAGCACACGCACACACTCACACACACACAGACTCACAGCAGTCATCATTTGCGCACACCCAACAAGAACATCTGTCAGTATCTTTAAAATACATTATTCTATATATAAACCCAATGTTAAAATTTAACAGTTACAAAAATCAGATAACGGATTTCAGCAATGAAAGATGGACTCATACTATCCCGCAATAAGATGAGTTGAAGTTTTTAACCAGAGAGGAGCCAAGTCTGGTCGACCGCATGCCGACCTCCTTATGAGCAGGGTGAGTTTGACAAACATGCGTATATAAGCACATGAGAAGTCACCCCAGTGTTTGCCTGGCCTAGACCACTGGTGACAGACTGTCGGGGTGTTTGGTAAAACCCATGCTACGCAAGCAGCCGTATATGATGTGCAAGCACACACACACACACACACACACACACACATTCAGGGCCACCCAAACATGTCTCTCTAAGGGTGTAGCATTCTGCGTATGCCAGGGTCTTGATGTACAATTATCAAATATAGATAAAAGTCCCATTTTTCCTACAAATCTTTTGAAGCAAACACAAGATGAGAAAAAAGTGTTGTGAACCCTATGCCTACCTATCCAAATTTTTCCAGAGAGGAGGAGGAAGAATTATTTCACCCACATATGCGACTCCTGATGGCTGAACTGTGTTCAGACCTTTTGAAGGCAGAGAGGGATGTGCATATATGGACGTCTCCATCAGGTTTCCCTCAGCATCTTACAAGGATGATCAGTAGTCACATCCAAGGGAGATCAGACCAGATCTGCTATCTTGCCAAGCAGATCAGTGATGTCTTGCAAGGTTGATTGGCACAGGTCTTCTATCAGCATCTTCTATGGAGACTCTGCAATATCTTGGTAGGTAGATTAGACCAGGTCTCCTCCCAGCATCTTGCAAGGAATATCTGGCACGTCTTGGCAAGAAAGACGAGAGAAGCTCTCCTATCAGCATCTTCCAAGGAAGATCAGCAGCATTTTGCAAGGAAGACCAGAGCAGGTCTTCTATATGGCAAACATGATGATCCACATGTGCAAGGAAGATCCGAGCACGTCTTCCATCACCATCTTGCAAGGCAGATCACGTCGTCCATCACCATCTTGCAAGGCAGACCTGTTGCAAGAAGATCGCAACAGGTCCTATCTCGGCACGATTTAAGGAAGACGGGGGATATTTTGCGTGGAATATCACACCACGTCATCTATCAGCGTGTTCCAAGGAAGATCGGCGACATCTTGCAGGGCAGGTCAGAACAGGTCTTCTGTCAGCGTCTTGCAAGGCAGATCAAAAAAAATCTTGCCAGAAAGATCAGAGTGGGTCTTCCCTCAGCACCTCGAAAGGAAGGCCAGGGGTTACTTGCAAGGAAGATCAGAGCAGATCTTGTATCAGCATCTTGCAAGGAAGATCAGCAATATCTTGCATGGCAGATCAGAAGGCCAGGCACATCTTGCAAGGAAGATCAGAAAGATGTTGCATGACAGATCAGAAGCCCAGGCATATCTTGCAAGGAAGATCAGAGCAAGTGTTGTATCCGCCTCTTGGTAAGAAGATCAGTAAAATCTGGCGTGGCAGATCAGAGCAGGTCTTCTGTCAGCATCTTGCAAGACAGGTCAACAAAATCTTGCCAGAAAGATCAGAGCGGGTTTTCCCTCAGCATCTCTAAAGGAAGTCCAGGGATAACTTGCATGGAAGATCAGAGCAGGTCTTGTCTCAGCATCTTGCAAGGAAGATCAGCAATATCTTGCATGGCAGATCAGAAGGCCAGGCACATCTTGCAAGGAAGATCAGAAAGATGTTGCATGACAGATCAGAAGCCCAGGCATATCTTGCAAGGAAGATCAGAGCAAGTGTTGTATCCGCTCTTGGTAAGAAGATCGGTAAAATCTGGCGTGGCAGATCAGAGCAGGTCTTCTGTCAGCATCTTGCAAGACAGGTCAACAAAATCTTGCCAGAAAGATCAGAGCGGGTTTTCCCTCAGCATCTCTAAAGGAAGTCCAGGGATAACTTGCATGGAAGATCAGAGCAGGTCTTGTCTCAGCACCTGTTAAGGGCGGCCAGAGATATCTTGCCAGGCAGTTCACAGCAGTTTTTCATGGGCAACCTGCAGGGAAGAGCTGCAGCAACTTGGGAGGAATATCATGTCTGGTCTTCTATCAGCATCTTGCAGGGCAGATCAGGGAAGATCAGAGTAGGCCTTCTACAAGCACCCTTAAGAAATATGAAGGTCATCTTGAAAGACAATTCAGAGCAGCTTCTTCCGGCATCTTGCAAGGGAGATCATGGCAAGTCTTCTATCAGTATCTTGCAAGGCAGATCAGGGAAGATCAGAGTAGGACTTCTTTCAGCACCATTAAGAAATATGAAAGACATCTCGAAAGAGAGTTCAGAGGAAGTTCTCCCAGCATCTTGCAAGGAAGATTAGCGACCTCTTACTAGGAACACCATATTAGGTCTTTTGTCACTATCCTGCATGGCAGATCGACGGCATCTTTCAAGGAAGATCTGGGCAGGTCTTCTCCCAGCATCTTGTTAGATAGATCAGCAGTTTTGCAAGGCAGATCAGAGCAGGTCTTCTATCAGCATTTTGCAGGGAAGATCAGTGGCGTTTTCAAGGAAGGGCACATCAGATTGATCCCATCTCACAAGGAAGATCCTATCATCTGTGGGTTAGGGAGTGGTGCTGCAAACATTTTCCAGAAAGGGTACTGTGTGAAGTAGCTTTGCAGGTCATCTCATGCAGCAGCTGGTTCTAGGACTGTATTATCAGCACGTTGTGCCTACCATCAGATTTGGCTTTGTTTTTTGTTGTGTTTTTTTTTACCACCTGTATTTCTATGTCTGCCTGTCGGTACAGCCCTGCCTGGTCGTCAGTCATCTGTCTCACTCAGGATTACAGCATACAATCACACACACACACACACACACACACACACACACACACACACACACACCAGTTAACATTTGGAATTTCACGGCAAGATAATCGGCCAATTTCTTTAAATAACATTCTTCAACATAAAAATCTGATTTTATAATTAATAATTAAAGAAAATCCTGAGACATGTGAGATATGAAACCGACCCAGAATTATTGCACAGCAGGAGGAGGTGAATTTGTTAGCCATTGAGTAGCCTGAGTTGTTTGACAGCCTGCACTGCTCCTAGGAGCAGCACCAATTTGATAAAGACATGTAAATTGGCATATCAGAAGGTACCACAGTGTTTGCCTGACCTAGACTGACTTCCAAGGTGTTTGGTAAATCCTACGCTACACAAAGACTCTTTTGTGATGTGCAATCCCATGCACACACTCACACAAACACACACATACACACGCACAGGAGTCAACATTGCTAACATCCAACAGGAACATCCAGCAGGATCTTTAAAAAACATTATTCTGCATATAAACCCGATGTTAAAATTAATAATTAAAAAATCATGAAACTTTTGAACAATGAAAGAGCACCCATAATATTCCGCAGTAAGAAGAGGTGAACTTTTTCACCAGAGAGGAGCCAGAGCAGGTCGACAGCATGCAGAACTCCTTATGAGCAGGGTGAGTTTGACAAACATATGTAAATAAGCACATGAGAATGTACCACATTGGTTGCATGACCTACACCACTGGTTGACAGACTCTTGAGGTGTTTGCTAAAACCCATGCTACGCAAACAACCCTATATGATGTGCAAGCACACACACACATTAAGGGCCCCCCCCCCCACATGTCTCTCTAAGGGCGTAGCATTCTGCTTATGCCAGGGTCTTGTTGTGCAATATTAAAATATTGATAAAAGTCCTATTTTTCCCACAAACCTTTTGAAGCAAACCTAAAAGAGTAAAAGGAGAAGTGAACCCTATCCATACATACCCAAAATTTTCCAGAGAGTAGGAGCGATAATTTTTCACCCACCTGTAGGCCTTCTGAAGCCTGAACTGGGCTCAGACACGTTGAAGAAGGAGATGCATGCACACTTGGGAACATCTCCCTCAGGTTGCCCTCAGCATCTTACAAGGATGATCAGTAGCCACATCCAACGGAGATCAGAGCAGGTCTGCTATCTTGCCACGCATATCATTGATGTCTTGCAAGGTTGATTAGTGCAGGTCTTCTATCAGCATCTTCTATGGAGAAACTGCAATATCTTGGTAGGTAGATTAGACCAGGTCTCCTCCCAGCATCTTGCAAGGAATATCAGTCACATTTGGCCAGGAAGACCAGGGAAGCTCTCCTATCAGCATTTTCCAAGGAAGATCAGCAGCATTTTGCAAGCAAGGCCAGCACAGGTCTTCTATATGGCAAACATGATGATCCACATCTGCAAGGAAGATCCGAGCACGTCTTCCATCACCTTCTTGCAAGGCAGATCAGAAGCGTGTTGCAAGAAGATTGGAACAAGTCTTATCTCAGCACAATTTAAGGAAGACGAGGGATATTTTGCATGGACTATCAAACCAGGTTATCTCTCAGCATCTTCCAATGAAGATCGGCGACATCTTGCAAGGCAAGTCAGAGCAGGTCTTCTGTCAGCATCTTACAAGGCAGATCAGCAAAATCTTGCCAGATAGATCAGAGCGGGTCTTTCCTCAGCACAACTAAAGCAAGATTATGGATTCCTTGCGAGGAAGATCAGAGCAGGTCTTGTATCAGCATCTTGCAAGGAAAATCAGGAATATCTTGCATCGCAAATCAGAAGGCCAGGCACATCTTGCAAGGAAGTTCAGCAAAATGATGCATGAAAAATCAGAATCCCAGGCATATCTTGCAAGGAAGGTCCAAGCAAGTATTGTATCAGCATCTTGGTAAGAAATCTGCAAAATGTTGCATGGCAGATATTACTAGGTTTTCTATCAGCATCTAGCAAGGCAGATATGAAGCATCCTGAAAGGAAGATCAGAGCAGGTCTTCTCTCAGCACCTGTTAAGGAAGACCAGGGATATCTTCCAAGGAAGATCAGCACAAACTTGCAAGGCAGAACAGAGCAGGTTGGTTCTGGCAACTTGCAGGGAACAGCTGCAACATTTTGCACGGTAAATCATGGCAGATCTTCTATCAGCATCTTGCAAGGCAGATCAGGGAATATCAGAATGGGCCTTCTCTCATCATCATTAAGAGATATCAGCGACATTTTGAAAAAGTGATCACAGTAGGTTCTTCCAGCATTTTGCAAAGAAGATTAGCGACCTGTAATGGAACACCATAGTAGGTCTTCTTTTACCATCTTGAGTGCCAGATTGATGACGTATTTCAAGCCAGATCTGGGCAGGTCTTCTCCCACCATCTTGATAGAAAGATCTGCAAAATTTTGCAAGGCAGATCAGAGCATGTCTTCTATCAGAATTTTGCAGGGAAATCAGTGGCGTTTTCAGGGAAGGGCACATCAGATTGATCCCACTCACAAAATAGACCCTCCCCTCTGTGAATTGGGAGTCGTGCTGGGAACAATTTTCTGGAAGAGTACTGCGCGAAAAAGCTTTCCAGGTCATCTCATGCAGCAGCTGCTTCTAGGTCTATATTATTGGCATGTTGTGCCTACCACCGGATTATGCTGTTTTTTCTTTGGACCATCTGAGTTTGTGTGTCTGCCTGTCAGTTATGCCCTGCCTGGCCATGACTCCTCTGTCTAACTCAGGTTTAGACCAGACACACATACACACACACCCACACGGGTCAACATTTGGACTTGCACGACACGTTAATTGGCCAGTATTTTTAAATAACATTCTTCAAAATAAAAATCTGATATTAAAAATAATTTTAAAATTAATGATCTTTCAACAAAGATCAGAGCGGGTCTCCTCACAGCATTTTCCAAGGAATATCTTCCACATCTTTGTAAGAATGACCAGAGCAGGTCTTCTAATAGCTTCTTTGAAGAAGATCAGCAGCATCTTGCACGAAATATCATTGCAGGTCTTCTATATTGCAAAGCAGATCAGCGACATCTTGGCAAGGAAGACCAGACCAGGTCTTCTATCAGCACCCTTTAAGGAAGACCAGCGATATCTTGTAAGGAAGATCATTGCAGGTCTCAATCAATTTCTTGCAAGGAAGTTCAGCAAAATCTTGCAAGGTAGAGCAGAACAGGTCTCCTCTCACAATTTGCAAGGAAGACCAGCAACATCTTGCCAGGAAGATCAGAGCAGTCCTCTATCAGCATCTTCCAAAAAAGATCCGTGAAGCTCAGACCAGGTCTTCTATCAGCACCTTTTAAAAAGAGTATCAGCGACATATTGTAAGACAGATAAGAGAATGTTTTCCCACCATCTTGCAAGGAAACTTAATAACATCTTGCAAGAAATACTTTTGTCAGGTCTTCTGTCACCATCTTACAAGTCAGATAATCGATATCTTTCAAGGAAGATCTGGGCAGGTTTCCCCCCTGCATCTTGTAATTAAGATCAACATCTTGCAAGGCAGATCAGAGCAGGTCTCTGTCAGCATTTTGCAAGGAAGACAATGGCCTATAAAGAATTGGGTATTTGAAGACAAAATTAACAATTTGAATGATTACATCAAAGACTTTATAGCAGTGTGTAGTATAAACACTTTCTTAGTATAACCAATTCATTAAGCTAGAGTGACATGATAACTGCAGCATTTCATTTCAACATTACAATTTTGAGGATGTCCACGGATTTTCCAGTATTTCCTCCATTTTCATATAGGCTAACTATGAGTCAGTGCTGAGGGTATGTAGGATTCTGGACCAATTCCATATCTCTTAACAACATGAACAGCCTAAAACACCTTGTCAATAACAGACATTTTATGATTCATAAATAGAATTCATGAATTATATAAAAAATTATTCTCACCACCAGAATGCAAATCTTCCTACACAATTCTTAGTATGTTAGACGCCTCTATTCTAATGTGAAAATACTATGACGGTCTCTTATTTAGCTCTATGTTATCTCCCTGGGCTTGTAGTTGAACCACACTTATGTCACACCTTGTAGTCATCTCAGCAACACCAACAACAGCATTCTAAAAGAAATGCCTTTTCCTTAAATGTCAGAGAATTTTACTAGAAAGTGAAACAAAACAAATACAAATGCAAACCCAAGAAGCTTAAAAGGAAGAATTTACCATAATTTTAAAAATTCTTTAAATCCTCCAAAATAAATACAACACAAGGTGTCAATTTCCCTCTTGAATAAATGTGAAATTAAACTTGGAACCCCCAATAACACAAAGAGTTACAATGTTTAGCAGCTAACTGAGAAGATGGTTCCTTTCTCCTCAGAGACACTTTAACAGATAGATCTGGTGACTGACTTTTGAAAAAAAATAACCTTTGAAAACACTATGAGGCACAATTCTCAGACAAACATGGGCCACTGTAAACTAAACACAACCAAATATCAAATGTTCTTGAACAGCTCTGGAAACTTAGAATATGAAGACTGTCTTTAACAAGCAAAAGATGTCCTGTGAGTTTGTCACTAGAACAACCAGGGGCAGCGAGATGAAGAGCCAGGACTCCACCATGACTTTCACTGTCTCCCTCTATCTCCAGGCAACAGCTGCCATGAACAACAGTGGGAAAATTCTATGGACAGCCGCTCCAGAGGGGCAATGGATGAAGCCTCATGTTGCAACATAACTCTGGATGGGAAGCTCCAAGATGCTGAGTGGGTCCCTGTGCTCATTCTGACGAATCTTCTCCAAAAGGAATCCTGACCCATGAAGGGTAAGCTGCATCTGGTCAGACCTTAAGGAAGGCCAAGTGGGTGGGTGACCTCCATTCTCTGAAATCTTCGCCCCCGCACCTTTAGTCACTGACTGTTATTGAATCAGTGCTTCCCCATGAGTGTCAGAGACTGTGCCCTTTACTAAAGAAGCAAGCCTCACTTTTAATCCCATCCCGCCACCATTACACCGTGTCAGAAATGTTTAGAAAAAAATTCTAGTCACACTACTCACCTTTTCAATTCACAGTTGTAGAGGCTTTCAAGGCTCAGATATCATTCTGGACCACTCTCTTGACTCAACTAGGTGAGTACCAGAGGAATCCAAGATGGGAACGTGGGACGGTAGGCTGCATCCTCCCAGGCTATGCAGAAGGATGAATCCAAGTTATGTAGGAAATATGGCAAGATGCTGTCTCAAGTCTGGAGATGCACAAGTATGGTGAGGCCCTGGACCTGGCCAAATCTGCACAGCTTACAGAGAGAATCCACTTACATTTATACTGGGGGAAACCACACCCACCAGGATAGCACCTCCCACTTCTGGCTGCTGACAGAAAATCTCTTCATGGATGTGATGGCATTACTTGTCACCTAGGCTGACATTATCGTAATCGTTAACCTTCTGAGAATCCTGGCCAAGCAAGCCGATAAAGAACCTAACCCATTACAAAAAACCGACTGTTCCATAAACCCAAGTGATTTCAATAACATTGAAGAACGTGAAAGGGAAGAGGGATGGGCAATACCCTTCCAAAAATGGCATCCAACCAGATGTGTTCAGTGTTGAGCTCTGAAGAAGAGTCCAGCACATTTTCTTAGTTTTTAAGTGTGTTTTGAAGGAATCATCACTAATTGGGGGGTTTTCCGTTTAAAGTGTATTTTCTTATAAATTAGGTGGGTAGAATTCTGTGGCTTATGTTACGTAGCCTATCAGCCATAGGTTAAGCCTCTCTTATTCTGTTGCTTCTGGGGCAAGTTCCTTGTCTGCTTGGACTATCTGTGGGATTAACTTGCTTTAGATAGCACTGTGTATGTGTATGTGTGCTTCAACATTACCTTGGATCTAGGAGGTTCACTGTGTAGGGACTGCTGGTCCACAGAAGAACTCTGATCCAGGTCTCCTTTCTTGCTGTAGTCAGGTCCTACATCTCTCTTTTCAATTCTCTATAATGCTTTCATAGATGAAAGGCTGTGCTGCTATACCTCAGGATAATCCCTTTACCTTTATCTCAGAAAGCTTATGAAGGGAGTAAAGGATTTACCAAACAGCCTGAATCCCTTTACCATGGAATGTCTTCACACATGATACCATCACAACTGATCCATCAGAGTTTCATTTTATATCATCAACATAAAATAAATCAAGCCCAGTAACACTGTGTCCATTCCCCCTCATAGCCAATCATTGGACAGACTAGAATTGCTCCCTAGTTCCCTCAATGCTGTCCATAATAGGATCCCCAAACTACTGGCCCTATTGCATGTCCTACTATCAGGAAAACAGAAAAATCACCCACATCCCTGCAGGCAACTGAAAATGTTTTCATTATATACCATAATCCAGAATAAGAGTAAAAATATTCTCACTGCCATTGCATCAGAGCAGACTAATAACTATTTAGGACAAGGTAGAACTGCCCCTGTGAGTTTTTATGACTGTAATTCTTTCTGGGATTAGAAAAAACACATATTTCTCCTATAAAGTACACGTGGACCATTCCATTTCCACTCAAGAGGAAGTATCAGGTACTTTGATAAAAACTAAAATATGTCTTTATGGGAGCAAACTTCTCACCTTTCTCAATTGGAAACTTGGTGAGTTTGAAGCCACCATCTCTTGATTAATAGACCCACTGAGCAAACTACTCGACCAGACTCTAAAACTGACATCATTACGTAATTACTACACTACAAAGAATTATGACCCCAGAAAGTTGATACAGATAATGAACCTCTGCATATAATTAAGATATTTAAACACAATGAGGGCCCCGAATAGGTACTGAGCTTTAAAAGAGATAGAGAGTGAGCAGTACATACCAATCTGTTTGCCCTGTTTATATTGAATACAGCAAGTAAATCCATATCTTCAAAATTCAATATAGATTACACCCAGTTCACCCCAAAAGTAGACTTGTATGCTTTCTGCTACACATGCTCATTATGAAAGAAATAAATACAACACTTGTAAGGCTTTCACAAACAGAAAGTCATTCTCTTCCCATTGGGGTGGGTAGAAAGTTACATTTTATGTGACTGGACCAATACATAGCATAATGAGAATTTTAGAACATATTGGGATTGTCAATGATTACATCTTGCTTGCATGCACAATAAGTGCCCATGGAAGCAGAAGTCAAGAGATCAAGTGAACCATGACAGTAGATAAATCTGCTTCAAAAGACATCTTGAAAGTCTTGAAAAGCACCCCGCCCCTTCTGCCAGATGCCCCTCCCCTTGCGCCGGCCGCCCCTCCCCCAGCGCCAACTGTAACTTTCGCTCCCTTCAGCGCTGTCCTCTTGGAGCTCCGAGCTGCCCGAAGCCAGCGCAGCCACCGCCCTCTCGCCACCGTCATGATCATCTACCGGGACCTCATCAGCCGAGATGAGCTGTTCTCTGACGTGTACAAGATCTGGGAGATCACGGGCGGGCTGTGTCTGGAAGTGGAGGGCACCATGGTCCGCAGGGCCCAAGGCCACATCTATGACGCGCTCATCGGCGGCAACGCGTCCGCCGAAGGCCCCGAGGGCGACGGGCCCGAGCACAAGGTGGTCACCGACGTGGACATCGTCATGAACCATCACTTGCAGGAGACCAGCTTCACCAAGGAGGCCTACAAGAGGTACATCAAGGACTACATGAAATCCCTCAAAGGCAAGCTGGAGGAGCGGAAGCCGGAACGCATGAAGCCCTTTATGACCGGGGCTGCCGAGCAGATCAAGCACATCCTCGCCAATTTCAAGAAGTACCAGTTCTTTCAGGGCGAGAACACGATTCCCGACGGCATGGTGGCCCTGCTGGACTACCGCGAGGGCGGCGGGACCCCGTACATGATCTTCTTCAAGGACGGCTTAGAGATGGAGAAGTGCTGACAGTGGGCAACGCACGACCGACCGCCCGACCGCCCCTCCTCCTAGCTGTCTGCGGTCCGCCCACACGACACCAGGACCGAGACAAACGGAACTGATGCCATCATGAGCTCTGCGTCGACTTGTGACCTTGACTTGGAGCGGTGACCTTGATTTTTTGGAGCAGAGGCTTTTTTTTTTTTTAAGAAAAAAACACAAAAAATGTCGTGTAGGTTGTCTAAAAATAAAATGCATTTAAACAAAACTAAAATAAAGAGTTGGAAATGCAACAAAAAAAAGTGTTGAAAAGCAAAGATGTTACCTTGAGGATTTTAAAGTATGCCTGCAGAAGCCTTGGAATTTTCTGATTCTTTCTTTTTCCTCAAACCATTTTGAGAACTAATCCAGATATCACATCATTCAATAGTTGTATCTTGTCATGCAAATGACTATCAGTTTCAAACATTTTCTTTTGGCTTATATTTCTTTTTTGTTTGTTTGTTTTTGCTTAAATTTCTTGATAGCAACTCCTCATTATCTCCCACCAGGAACCCTTAATGTAGCTATAGTTTCTATAGAGTCACCCACACTGGGTTCTATATACCAAATATGTATAGTAAGATCCATAACAGACTCAGAAGGCTGCCAACAATAACAACAACAGTAAAGAAATAAACTCAATTTGGAAACCAAAACCAGAAAGTATTAAAAAACAAGATTAAGGTGAAAGTGTATCAATAGGGAGATCAAATAACAAGTTTTTAACTTTCAAGTCAGATTTTTTATTTCAATCTGCTATAATCATCTCTCTAATACTCTGTCTGATAACCAGGTTATTCCCATCCCTTATTTATGGTCAGAGAGAAATCACCAGAAGCTTATTCCTTGTGTAGAACCCGCAAATGTATTTGGCCTTCAAATGTCATCCACAGCCTTCTCAAAATCAGAGTTAAAAAATTAAACTCTGATACAATTCTCTCCTTAGATTTGAATGTGACTATTGGCAATCCTTTGATCAGCATGTTGGTGTTCTTCTCCATGTGGACTTAGTTGACGTTACACTGAGATGACTGCTTGTTTAAAAACAAAGCTTAAGACCCCAGACACCATTCTTTCTGAGAGCAAGATACCATCTCATTTCTTCACCACACTTTGCTGTAGCACCCACACCTGTGGTTCCTTCAAAAGGGCACATACTGATCAGGGCAATGTCATAAGAACTAATTGTTCTTAGATTGAGCTAGGGTTAAGTGTGACCCCCACATCCACCCCTAACTCTGTGTTTTCTATTCACCTCTTCTCACCTTCCAGATTTTTTTTACTTTAATGCAGATAACTTTATCAATCATCCCCTTGGAGCATGTGATTCTTCTGCTTGTAGTGTCATTGATTTAGGGCATGTAATATATTTAAAACACAATTGAGAAAAGGAAATTAAAGAAGTGTGCAGACAGTATTTTCAATTTCCTGTGACCCAGGAATGTGAAAGTTATACATTCTTCAGTGCATAGAAAGGAAGACTGAAGAAGAATCAAAGTGTTAGAATATAGTAATGGCAGAAAACATTGACAGCACCATGGACTGCCGAAAGTGAAGACAAATCATTCTCAAGGACCAACACCTTGAATTTCCGGGTAAATTTGTTATGAGAACTTAGTGCTTATTCTGCTCCCTCATTCCTTGTGTACTTTGAGAAAGTGCATACAAACTTACTAACACATGTCCTAGCTAACAGATAAAATAAAAGACCGTGCAGGGCATCCATCAGGGTGACATCCAACCAGAGGTGTTAGTCCTTTACTAGATAAAGGGTTGGTATTCCAACCTACATTTGTGACATGGTTTATCACATAAGCTCACCCTGGTGGACTTATACAAATGGAAGACAATATCCATAATATATAAGAAAAATTAACACCCTTCTATTGGCTCTATATTCACTCACATCTCCCATGTACGACTGAGAATATCTCTTCTCTAGGACTTCCAATGCGCTAAATCTCAATGGTAGCAGTCTCATCTTCTTTGCTAGAGTAATTTGGGATCACAGACCAACAAATAAGCCTTCACACAACAAGGGCTTCAAATTTACAAGGTAGCATGATTGCCAATCTACTGAGTATCACGGCCTGACCAAGCTGACACAGAGAAGACGCACCTCAGGGAAATGAGATTTGCATCAGGGAAAGCATGCCAGAGACCAACTGCAAAGGCAGTGAAGGCAAAAAGATAGAGGGTGAACAAGACCTCAGAATTATGACACCCTGATTATGGTGAGTAAGGCATGGTGAATGTGCTCTGGAATGTCATTCAAACAATGCAAAGCAGACCTGTGTTCAAGCGCTGTCTTTCTGTTTGGAGCCCAGAGTATAACTGTTGATACGACCCCACACAGACCCCTCTCATGGAGTTCATTCAGCACCCTAGGTAGCTGCCCCTTTCATGGTTTCTCAGGCTGTAAACGTATCATTGTCCTTCCCAGTGAAGTAACTGGTAGGAGTAGCACACAGACCATGTCCTTAGCTATCAAACGTTTCTGTCAAAGCACCACTAGGGCTAAATTCCCTACTCCACTGGGGTTACCAAAGAAGCATCATGATATAGCTGCCCAAACACTGAGATGCACTGTGCAACCAGTGACACAACAATAAGGCATCACTGGTGGGAAAGATATGCAAAGCTAAGCTTCAAACATGGTGATATGGGAAATATAAAGAGGGTAACCAGTACATCCTCTCTGGATACCCATTTCTACTGAGTAGAGAAAATCTTCACAGATTCTGAATAGACATAGGAATACACTCATGCCAAATGTAGGACAACCAGAGATATAAATACCAGATGTGGTGCATATACATACATATATACACATATATATATATATTATAAAGCTACTTAAGTATGGAAGTTTATTATTGTTGTGGCATATTACTTCAAATATAGGTAGTATGCAGGGTTGAGGGCTGTGTTGAGGTCATGTGGTGCTGGATCTTTGAGTTAGAGGAGAATAACAGATAACTAAATATTGTTGAGCGGAGATGAAGAAATCTTAATAGATGAGTAGGTACAGAGAATAGGATATATTAGCACAAGGGTAGGGTTTAAGCGATATTATAATCATAAGTGGTCTTCTGACTAAGTATAATGTTTTTTTTATAAATTAGAAAAGGGAATTTCAAGAGGTATTCTAGTACTTGATTGTTTATGTGAAAGGGTGTCACTGAGAAAATGAGGGGTGTGTCTTGAGGTAGTGGTGAATGTGGTATAGCTAGAGTATATCTAGTAAGTAATCTAAAAGATTAACATATCAATTCCCTATATAGTACATGAAGAGCGCAACAGATCAATGTTACTGTGTTTATAAGAAAGCGACCCCCTTTTTTGGGGGGGGCGACACTCTGTTTAGCAGCTTTAAGCGTCAGTGTCACATGGGACATAGTGGAGAGGCATTGGGTTTCTGTGTCACACCAAATAGCCATCATCAATGCAGGGGTCCCAGAAAGGAAATGGAGGTCCAGTAGGAATGGAGGCTTGAGGTTTTAGTGGTGGGGAAGGGGCGCTTCTAATCAGGGGGAGGTCATTAAGAGGTAAATGGCAGCACTGGTTAGTTGCCAAGTTGAAGGACTTGCTGTTATATGAAGTTCTGCGTTATCTGGGCGGGGTGGGAGATTAAAGTTTTTTAAAAAGAGAATAAAAATAATATACGTTATAGTTATATTCTGACTGAGATTGGTTGAGTTTGCTAAAAGAGTCTTTCAGGCAGCCATGTTTTCCCCTGAAATTCAATCATTTGAAAAGAGTTCTGAGTGGAGAATTTCCTCATCAAAAATATGAATTTAAACGTATGTCTTTTATCTCAGATAAATAAACTTCTTAACCTGATATTTTTGAACTAAGAGAAATGAGCAAATGTCAATAAATTACACACATACACAAAAACCTATACCTGGCATTCACCAGAACATAAAATGACTAAATGAAAAATATACAAATATCAGGAAACTCCCTGAATAAAAAAGATCTGTGATTTGTCCTTCAGGAGACTGGACCTTAATATTTTGAAAGTTTAGGTTGGAGAAACCCCAGGTGATAAAATGGCACCCTCCTCATTAAAAAATAAACTCAATTAACCATGAACTAAGTGGAAGTGAAGATACAAAAATGTTGGGCCGAGATCAGACCTAATAAATTGAAAACAAAATGAAGTCAGGATCTTGGAGGAGGAGTCAAGATTCCTGAGTATGCCCAGTTGGATAAGAAATCTTTCATTCCATTGGGGCTCCACTCAAGTTCCCCCTCAATGCAAGAGTATTTTGTTCTATTAAACTGGCATTTCATGATGCTCACCTTCCTGGCATAATCGCCAAAGACAAAGTTGGTGCATAAGCAAATGTGGTGAAGAAAGCTGAGGGTGCCTGATTATCAAAAGATATAGGGTCTGGGGTCTTAAAGGCTTGAAGGTAAAAAAGTGGCCATCTAGCTCAGAAGCAACAAAGCCTACATGGAAGGAGCACACCAGCCTGTGTGGTCCTGAGGTGTCAAAGGGATCAGGTATCAGGTATCCTCAGAACAAACAATCATATCATTGTGAATAAGGGGCTGTGCTGTGCGTAGTGGCGACCCAAAGTCCATCTGCAGGCAATTGGAGATTCCCTTACAGAAGGGCCGCAGGAATGAGATGAGCCAGTTAGGTTTCAATGTAGCAAAAATGAAACATACAACTTCCTTCTAGTTCCTAAATGCTTTCTACCCCGCAACTATCCTGATCCCAATTCTACCTTACAAATCTGGCTAGTTCGGTACTGGAAACACAGGGAATCCAGGGTGGATGATACCTTCAGGACCAGTGCTACGAGTGGCAATACTGGGAGGGTGGAGGGAGGAAGGGGTGGAACGGGAGAACCGATTGCAAGGATCTATATATAACCTCCTCCATGGGGGACAGACAACAGAAAAGTGGGTGAAAGGAGACGTTGGACAGTGTAAGATATGACAAAATAATTTTTAAATTATCGAGGGTTCAAGAGGGTGGGGGGAGTGGAGGTGGGGGAGATGAACTGATGCCAGTGGCTTAAGTGGAGAAAAAATGTTTTGAGAATGATGAGGGCAATGCATGTACAGATGTGCTTTACGCGATTGATATATGTATGGGTTGTGATAAGAGTTGTATGATAAAATGATTAAAAACAAAACAAAAGAAATCTTTCATTCCAATTATCCAGTATTAGTCACTGTGATTACTGTTTGGGCATAAAAAGACTTAAACTGGTGCAAAGAAGATAAAAATTACTTTAGACATGGTAGTCAAGTGAAATATACAAGGCTGATTACTGTGACCCACTGGCTCAGAAGCACATGTCCAAGTCTGTTTTTTACCAGTAACAGTGCATTGGACATGTTATCAATCAGTAACCATGTTTTCTAGGATTAGCAGCCACATCATTTACATGGATCATGAAAAGTCATATTTTCTTCTTGGGAAAACAAAAGAAAACTCTTGTGTCCTAGATTGAGACCAGGCTGTCTGTGGGGTCTTTGACACCTTAAAGCATGTTGGACTTTGTTCTAGTTGATTGCTATAGACAAATTCATCACCTCAACATATATGGTGTTTTTGTACAGTGATTCACCTCCAGAATGCCCTTTCCTGGTACCACTAACAAAAATAGTACTTTGAGTTCATCCAGAAAGTAGCCTGTGTGATTCCAGCAGAAACTATATTGAAACACTACTAATTGGATCACAGAATTTCAAACAGTTACTTAAAAACGAGTTGATATTAACTTGTTATAAATACACATACCATATGACAGCTAGATCCCCACAAGTATTTATTCATATAAAAGTATATATGTTCAGAAAATAGTGGTACAGGATTATTAATATATTCTTTAATAAAATTTTAGAAAATAGTGTATAAAACATTACCAAATTCCTATATATTGGTGAGGTCATAAAAATATTTGTATATAAATAAAATTAATGATCCATAAAATTTATGTTGCATCTATAGAAGTCAGCAGATGAGAAAATTGAGCGCACACACTACTAAAGAGTTATAAAGCTTTGTCATAATTCCTAATGCTTCTCTGCAATATGGGTTTTTCATATGTACAGTGAAGTTTTTGGATTCACTAAATCTGTTACTACATTCCTTACATTCCTAAATCTGTTACTATGTTCCTTACATTCATAAGTCTTCCCTTTACTTTGAGTTGTTATATGGTTAATGAGGTGTGAGTATTGAATAAATTAGTTCCTACATTCATTACTGTAATAATGTCTTCTCTCCACTATGAATTCTCATATGTTGATTGAGTTCTGAGGAATTATTAAAGGCATTTCCACATTCCTTACACTCATAAAACCTCTGCCCACTGTGAATACTCATATGTATTTTGAGGTTTGTGGATTGAGTAAATGTTCTCTTGTATTCCTTACACTCATAAGGCCTCTCCCCACTGTGAATTCTCATATGTTGTGTAAAGCTAGCAGATCTAGTAAAAGTTTTTTCTCAGTCTTTACGTTTATAAGGCCTACTTCCAGTGTAAACTCGCATATGTCTAGTATGAACTGAGGCTCTAAGAAAAGCTTTGCCACATTCCTCTGCTGTGAGTTTTCAAATGTTGAATGACACATGTGTCTTGAGTAAAAGCCTTCCCACAGTGCTTGCATTCATGAGATTGAGCTCCATTGAAAATTTCAATATCATCCGTGAGTGTTGACGGATCTCCATGGAGTTTTCTATATTATTTATTGTCACCTTTGCTTTCTTTTAGAAATTCTATTGTAATGTTCATATTGTTTTTTCCATTTTTGTTAAACTTGTCAGCATTGAACTGAGTATGAAATTGCTTGTTATGCTGTAGTGAAGGTAAATGCTTGAATGATTTTCCATCCCAAAGATGTTCCATGGGATATAAGTGTTCTGGTCTTTTTAATTCAGGAAGAATTCCAATTTGACTGGAGAGCTCATGAATAGTATTTACTTCATATATTCTAGAGGATATCAAGGGCAAATACTTTCTACTAAAACAAGCAGGTAAAAAGAAGGTTTTTACCATTTTATTATGCCCATAGATAGTAAACATACACAATTTATCTCAATTATCTAACAAATCATAAATTTAAATATCAGATACAATCATAATGGTTGGTGAGTTAATAAAATATGGAGAAATTATATAAGTGGGCATATGAGAATTATATTTAAATATTTAAAAGTAATTCACAGGGATTAAAACTATATATCTGCAATAAATATTTTAAGTGTACTATTAAAATAAATGTTGACACTTTATATTGAGTGCCATTTCTTTAGTCATAATTTTGGTAATTGAATTAATATATGTATAGGTTATACATTTGTATATGCAACCATATTTGTAATGCATATGCTTTTATATTATATTCTAATAGATATATGGATAGAGATATAAGCTGTAATTTAGTCATTCTACTCATTGTGACGCTATAAGGTAGATAGGAATATTAATTTTTATCAGAACAATAATATCGTATTTCTCATAATGTGTGGCCGATGTGTTAGAATCACTCTCCTTTCAGTTAGCAATGAAATGCTTAATATCATGCACCACAAGCCTTATGTTTCTGTGACTGCATATGCATATATACAAACATACATTTATTTTCATCTACAATAACCTGAGATGGAATTAAATGTTTTCTGGAATAATTTCTATTTTTTCATGGATTTTGGTTTGTTGATGTACCAACTATGTCTCAAAATTCACTTTGAGTGGATTATGACTCAGTTCAACACTTCAGGTGCATGTAAAAATTTACCCGTAGTTTTCTGAGATGATAGCTTTTCAATGCAGTACAAGGCCTTAGGTTTCTCCCTTGGAACAGGTGGTGGTTTAGAACTGCCAAACTTGTGGTTAGCAGGCAATATTCAAAGAGTAATTGGCAATTAAACACATCTTAGAAGTTTATCACTAACAATAATGTGTACAGTTAGCAGGCAATATTCAAAGAGCAATTGGCAATTAAACACATCTTAGAAGTTTATCACTAACAATAATGTGTACAGTTTCTAATTAGAAGATCAAATTAAAAACTACGGGACACAATGCAGATGTAACACTAATGATGAAAAGTGACTTTTTTTTTTCCTTCACCACTACACCAGGTGAATTAGGTGTTGGCTACTAAGTCATAGTGCTGGTGAAAAGAACGTTGATCACCAACTTAATATGAGGTGATCTATATGTGTAGACGGTGTGTTGATTATGCACAGATATTTATTTTATATCATTTCTATTTTTACATATTTATATATATAAACAGCATATTCCTACATGTACATGTAAAGACAGGGTATTAGATGATAAGACAATTTTGGCTCTGAGCGGCTTATCTGTAAGTATTAAAGAAGGAGATCACCAAAGGATTGATTCTTTAGAGGCACTGACAGGTTCTGAATTGCCTCATTTTGCTATTAGATGAGTACTTAATCATCTACTCTACATGTACTTAAAATGTCAAAATGCTCGCTTCGGTCCCTTTCCTCATACATGTACTTAAATAACATAGTATGTCCTTCCAACTAAAATCTGGAGCATTGCTCTCTCTCAAATAAATTACACTCACCTCAAAAGTGGGTTCTTGTTATCTTGCTTTACACTTCCAAGAAACTTACAGATTTTTTGTAATATGGAGGTACTTGTATCATTTTTCAAGAATCTTACCATTACATTTTCAGTGGTTAGTTTTTTCTTAATCATTAACATATGAGAAGCAGAACCAATTATGCATATTGAAGTTCACAGTAGGAAACAAAAAGAACAGCATTATACACAGACAAGAAGTAGCTATGAGACAAGAAATACTTTGTCGTGTAAATATTTTTTGATGTTTTAACCATGTTCAAAGAGAAATTAGCAATTAAGCATCCTTGAAGATTAACAACAACAGTAACATATGTAGTTTATAATTAGAAGAGCAAATTAAAAAGCTATGGTGCACAGGGCAGATGTAACACTAAAGATGAATGTGGTTTTCTTTTCTTTCATGAACACAGGTGTTGTAGTAATGTCTAAAATTAATGAAAACGCAAGGGCAGGCATTTGTGCAGAATGTTCTTGGGCAATTGAGACTTTTACTTACAAATTTATCAAGTAAAATTTCTTCCATAAAGAGTTGGTCAATGCTTTCGTGACACAATGATCCTGAATGAATTTTCTGCCCTCTCCCATGACATTTCTCTTACTACTCTGAGAGAACAAAATAGATTTTACCAGCATACTGCTCCTGACAGAAAAAAAAAGTCCTATTAACATTTCCCTGAAGCTGTTTCAATACTTTGATTTTTCAAGATTTCAAAAAGTATGCAGGTGTGAATAATTTGCAAAATAAATTACTTTTTCCCTTTCAAACATTTAATAAATGCACTAATACTATGGTTACATAGGTGGTACACATTGTGCTGGTAACTGGAACATCAGAAATTTGATATTGACATCCTGGTCTGTGGGTGAAAAATGAGATTTTGGATATTTTTAACTGCATGGGGCTCTTCTTCTGTCACTGTATCAGAGAATGTTCCATTATGATTCGGTGTTTACCAGTGGCTTATATTCCAGAAGTGGAACACTTCTTCCTTACTACAAGTCTGCTCAGTTGGGAAGTTGCACAGTTGCACAGATACCTGTTTAGCATGGGTAATACTGCTAGTATTTGAAATACTTGTGTAGCTTCCATAATAAAATCATGGAAGTTTAATATTGTGCAAAACTGACAGAGTAGTGGCAGACTGTAATATGTAGAGATTTGTGATCATGGGAAACTTTGGATATAATCAGAACTGAGATAAAATTAACTTTATTGTCATATTTAACCAGGTATCCCTATCCTTTATCCCAGTGACGGAGGCAACAATCACCTGTATTTGGTAAATAATGCATTAATTTGAAATAAGCTATTCATACCTACTATCACTAAGTTCTTGAAGGTCTCCACCATCACATCTCTGTAGAGTTGCTTCTGAGAAACACCCAGCAGTGCCCATCCTTCAGTGGTAAAATCCACGGGCTCACCCTCACCAGTCACTGAGTCCAAAATTAGTCCACATATTCAGCTTCATCTGAGGATTAAGCATTCAAACATGTGTGAAAAGAAAGATGCAGCTTAAAGTTCTGATCAACTTTCATTTGATAAGGATTTGACAAATGGTTGTGTGTTCCATAAAGTCTACCTTTGGGTTTTGTCATTATTGTCATTCTCGAACCATCTACATTCACTTCTCCAAAGATTTCAATTCATCTCATAGACTTACCAATATGAACACCATTCAGAATTTGTGCGCAAAACTTCCATTACCTTTAATTCTCTTTTCTACTAACTTTGTGACACGTCCGCCAGTTGGTTACATAGCAAACATCACTGCCCATTTGGACTGTCCAATGTCCATCTGTATCCTATAGTAATAGTTTATGATAGAAACTCTCTACTATAAACACCATCGTCTACATTATATTTTTTCTGTGTGTGGGTGTGGAGCAACACCTTCCATAGCAAATAATTGAATATATAGTTTAAAAACAAGTTAATTTGGAAATATTAACTAGAGATACTGAAGACTGGAAACTTGTTTGTTTTAGGGCTTTTATCAACCATTTGAGGAGCTATCATGACATCAACAAATGAAGGAGCTGGGACTGCCCTTTCTCTCACATCCTCTCTTCAGAGATGAAAAAGGAAAGACATAACAATGGTCATGCCAAGAAAGCCACTGGCTGCAGACACACTATTTGCTGCATGAACTGTGCCTGCTGTGAGCCCAGAGACCAGGCCATGAAGAACTTTGTAATAGAGAACAATGTAGACCACAGCCTTCAGAGACATTTCCATAGTGAATGCCTTAGTGCATATATTCTTCCCAAGCTGTATGGGAAGTCATGTTATTTTGTGAGTTGTGCTACTCACAGCAAGGTTGTCAGGAACCAGTGACTTGAATCCCAGAATCTTCACATGAAGTCTAAACCTTCCCACCCCATTTTACACCTACAGGTACAGTCCGACGACCATCTCCAAAGCCTAAGCAAAGATTAGAAGCTGAAGGGAAACAAACCTGAAAAAAAAGGGAAACTGTTCTTTAAAAACAAAAGAAAGAAAGAAAGAAACAAATTGCATAAAAATTCAAATGTACTGTACAGTATTATGGATAAACAATGTTTCAATAACTGACTGAATATTAATTAATATGATTAAACAAACACATTGGGAATTGTCTATGTTCCCAAATTTGGAAAACAAGTACTTGTCTGCAGACTGGTCGATGTGCATATTAATGTGAATTCTACAAAAGAGACATTTAAATTAACTCTCAAATTTTAAAACTATTATCATTATGACACAAATATAAAATGATGCTAAAATAACTCAGAGACACCTTTAATTCCAGATCAACGGAACTGCCAGGAATCCAAGATGGATGTAGAACTTCTGAAATTTGTGGTGATATCACATGGTTGTTATATATGATCTAGTAAGATAATACCATAAAAATGCTGGTCTGTCTTTTGGCACTTATAAGCATCCTTAATGTGAAAAATAGTGCAAGCTATTCAAACAGAATAATGGGATGTTGTTGGGTAATTTAAAATCAGTAAAGATACTATTTTTTTAAATCTGGAAAACTAGGCATAATAAAAAACATGGTATCAAGATGGAAGAAAATCAAATTAATAACATATGACAGGAGAGGGGGAAGATGGCCGACAGGGACACCCGCATACTCTGAGAGCTCCTCCAAACAAAGCGGGATTGGCGACCAGGTAGCTGAATAGTAAGAGTCTGGTGAGTGAAATATCCCCCTGGGACAGCACCCCAGTCCTACCCCACGTATTTGTCCGGAGCAGGGGTCTAGGTGAAAGAGGACCGGACTCGTGGGACGTCTCTGGCCACTAAGCTGCCGTGAGCTCACTGGCGACCGGCTTGGGCTCCATCCCCAAACCGGACGCCAGCCCAGAGCCGCTTGCCTGCCCTGCCTACTCCAGCGGCCCACTCCCCACTCCCCACTCGCGGATCTCCACTGGGAGAGAAGCTTTCCTCTCCCGCAGTTCCCCTCTCCCCGCAGGGCAGCGATCTGCCCTCGGGCCCACGTCCCTCCCTCCATTCATCCAAGCTCAGGGGAGCGGACCCGCGGATTGTCTGGCGACCCCCACGGGGGACCATCCACTCGCACCGCTGCCGCGGACCTCTCCACCTGCCCTCCGTGCGCCGGCCTCCCACCCCCGCCCGCCCCCGCCAGCCCCTGGCAGCCTAGCGCCAGCTCCACTCCTGGCGGAGACCCTGCGCTGAGCACTTCCCGCCAACAGGAGCCATAGCCCAACCCGCGCCTGTCCCGGACCCTGAGCTTCCACGGAGCGCCGCGCCCCGCGCTGCTGAGTCTGCCCACCAAGGGCCCCCCCCTGCGCAAGGCACAAGAGTAGGTGCCCTCCCCAGGGTGCTGCGGGGACCCCGGCGGCCGCGACTCTGAGCCTGAGCAGAGGAAGGGCGCCATTGCCCCCTGCGGTTTCGCGCCAAGCCTCCTTTGCCGGCGCCATTACCCCCTGCGGTTTCGCGCCAAAAGGGCGGAGAGCGAACACCAGTTTTCCCTGCAGTGTCCCGCAGCTGCCTGCGCAGCTATCCAAGGGGCCTCCCCGCGCCCGCTCACAGCCCGGGCAGATCAAACACTCCACCTGCAGTGGAGCCTGGGTCTCGGCTTTGCAGTCCCTGAGGAGCCGTCAGTGAGCTCCAGCCAGCTCTCACCACCTGGGGCCCTGTTGGGTCCCCAGTGCCAGCCCTAAGCCTGCCGCAGCCCGCCCCAGCCACCCCAGGAGACGGCACAGTGGCCTGAGCCTCCACACAATAAGGTTACTCCTGTCTCCCAGAAGCATGGGGCCTATTAAAGGATCAAGGAAAAATCAACAGACCACATCACTCCCAACAAAAAAATCAGAAAAACGAGGCACTTTAACAGACCTAACGTCACTCATAGAAGAAACAGATATAGATCAGCCACAAAAGGAAATCTTCAGAACTCTGCTTGCAGTAATACAGGAGCTAAGAGAAGCAAACCAAAATAAGGATGCAACGATAGAAGGGATGAAATGCACAATAGAGGGGATGAAGTCCACAATAGAGGGGATGAATACTATCCACCAAAAGGAACTGCAGAAACTAACAGAGGAGGTAGCAGAGGCCACACAAAAGGTCACAGAAGCTATATCTAGGCTTGAGGAGGCTGAGAACCGTATCAGTGAACTCGAGGACGCTCAAACCAAACGAAGCAAGCGAGAAAAACAATCAGATAGGAAAATTAAAGAAACAGAAGACAGCCTGAGATCAATGACAGATGCTATGAAGAGGAATAATATTCAAATAATCGGTCTACCGGAACACAACATAACACACAAATCGACCGCCAAGATAGCAAAGGAATTCCTGGAAGAAAATTTCCCCAACCTAACAAAGGAGAATCCGACTCTCATACAGGAAGCAGAGAGGACGCCGGCTAAGCTAAACACCAAGAAGAACACGCCAAGGCATATAATTGTAAAATTATCCAACTTAGAGGAAAAAGAGAAAATTCTACGAGCATCAAGAGAAAGGAAGACAGTCACATACAAAGGAGCGCAGGTAAGGTTATGCTCAGACTTATCAGCCGAAACCATGAAGCGGAGGAGAGAATGGAGCAGCATCTTCCAAAAACTGAAAGATGAAAATGCCTCCCCCAGAATCCTATATCCTGCCAAGTTATCCATTAAGATAGAGGGTAAGATAAGGGTCTTCCAGGACAAGGAAGAACTCAAAAAATATACTGCAAGTCACCCGACCCTGCAGAACATACTGGCTGACTCACTATGGCCAGAAGATCAAGCTCCAACTAGAACCACCAGGAGACCACCATATAGCCCATCTCCATCTAGAAGCCAACATGCCAGCAACACGTACCAGGACAACACGGTCTCAGATGGAAAAGAGGACAGGATAGAAACCCTCCACTCAAACGCAGTACACTGATATGAAGGAAGATAGGCGAAGACCCAAAACACAAAACAGAATATGGCAACCATGAAGCCAGAGATTGTAATAATCACTTTGAATACAAATGGGCTCAATTCATATGTTAAAAGAAAGAGGCTGGAGGATTGGATTAGAAAACATAACCCATCAATCTGCTGCCTGCAAGAGACACACCTTAAGCAAGCAGACAAGCATATGCTGAGAATAAAGGGCTGGCAGAAAGTTTACCAAACAAATGGTAACTCCAAGAAGGCAGGAGTGGCTATCTTAATCTCCGACAAAATGGATCTCAAGATCCAAAACATAAAAAGAGACAAAGAGGGACATTACATAATGCTCAAAGGCTCAGTAAACCAGGAAGCAATAAGCATACTGAATATTTACGCACCTAATAATGGTGCGGCAAATTTCGTCAAACAAACTATTAAAAAAATGACAGAAGAAATCACGGAAACAACAATAATAGTGGGGGACTTCAACACTCCACAATCAGAGAAAGACAGGTCACAGGGAAAGAAGCTCAGCAAAGAGGCCAGATAGCTAAACAATGTAATTAGGCAACAGGGCCTGATAGACATCTATAGAGCCTTTCATCCAAAAGCAAAAGGTTTCACATTCTTCTCCAATCCACAGGGATCTTTCTCAAGAATAGATCACATGCTGGGGCACAAGGCCAGCCTGAGTAAATTCAAACACATAGATATTATCCAGATGTCTTTCTCAGACCACCATGCCATAAAGCTGGAGATTAATAGAAGGGCACCCAGAAAAGCAAGGGCCACCAATTGGAGAATAAACAACGATCTCCTGCGACATGAATGGGTTAAGGTCCAGATCAGAGAGGATATCAGGAAATTTCTAGAAACTAATGAGAACGAGCATACAACATATCAAAACTTATGGGACACTGCAAAGGCAGTTATCAGAGGTAGCTTGATATCATTGAATGCATACATGAAAAAAGAAGAAAGGCGTATGACAGATATGTTAACACAAAACCTCCAACAACTAGAACAGAGTCAACAGAACTACCCCTCCAATAGCAAGAGAAAAGAAATAATAAAAATCAGGGCGGAGTTAAACCAGTGGGAAGACAAAAGAACAATGTAAAGGATTAACGCAACTAGAAGCTGGTTTTATGAACGAATTAATAAAATTGACACTCCCCTGGCAAAGCTTACCAAAGATAGAAAGGAACAATCATCAATAGCCAGGATGAGGGATGAATCGGGGGCAATAACAACAGACCCCAATGAGATAAAAAGGATAATCACAAAGTACTATGAAGGTTTGTATTCTAATGAATTCAGAAACCTGGAAGACATGGATAAATATTTAGAAAAACAATCTAACCCTAGATTATTTGAGACAGAGATCAAGAACCTCAACAAACCCATAGCGAAGGAAGAAATAGAGAGTGTCATCAAAAACCTACCAAGGAAAAAGGCCCCAGGGCCAGATGGCTACACAGCAGAATTTTACCAAACATTCAGGGAAGAGCTGACACCGATCCTCCACAAAGTATTCCAGAACATAGAAAAGAACGGCAAGCTCCCAAACTCATTTTAAGAAGCCAGCATTACTTTGATACCCAAACAGGGAAAAGACCCCACAAGTGTAGAGAATTATAGACCAATATCTCTAATGAACATAGATGCAAAAATCCTTAACAAAATATTGACCAATAGAATACAAAGGAACATCAAACATATCATTCACCACGACCAAGTAGGATTCATCCCAGCGATGCAGGGATGGTTTAACATCCGAAAATCCATCAATATCATACACCACATCGAGAAGAAAAAGGATAAAAACCATATGATAATATCCATAGATGCAGAAAAAGCATTTGACAACATCCAGCATCCATTCCTAATCAAAACACTCATGAAGATAGGATTGGAAGGTAAGTTCCTCAAGCTCATACAAGCTATCTATGAAAGACCAACAGCCAACATCATAGTCAATGGAGAAAAGACAAGAACAATACCACTGAAAAAGGGTACAAGACAAGGATGCCCCCTGTCCCCTCTTCTATTCAATATCGTTTTGGAGGTCCTGGCTAACAACATAAGACAGCGGAAGGACATCAAAGGGATCCAGTTGGGAGAGGAGGAGGTGAAACTATCGTTATTTGCAGATGACATGATCCTATACATTGAAGACCCCCAAAACTCCACAGTTGGAATACTTACAGCAATAGAGGAATACGGAAGGGTAGCAGGATACAAGATCAATAAACAGAAGTCGGTAGGGTTTCTATACACATCGGACAGGGCCATGGAAGAGGCGATTAAGAGGGAAGTACCCTTCACAGTAGCCAAGAACAAACTGAAATACCTAGGAATATACTTAACAAAAAATACTAAAGACCTATATAAGCATAATTATAAAACCCTATTACAGGAAACCAAAAGTGACCTTCACAAATGGATGAAGCTCCCCTGCTCATGGTTAGGTAGGCTGAACATAGTAAAGATGACAGTTCTTCCTAAAGCACTCTACAAGTTCAATGCTATACCAATCCAATTACCATCAACCTTCTTCAAAGAATTGGAAAAACTGACCACCAACTTCATATGGAGAGGGAAGAAACCCAGAATTAGCAGAGAACTCCTCAAGAAGAAGGACACAATTGGCGGACTCGCCCTGCCTGATTTTAATGCCTACTACACAGCTACAGTGGTCAAAACAGCATGGTACTGGCACAATGATAGACACTCAGACCAGTGGAAAAGAATAGAAAGCCCAGGAGTAAAATCATCAGCATATAGACAACTGATCTTCGACAAGGGTCCCAAAAACGTCAAGTGGGAAGCAGATGCCCTCTTTAATAAGTGGTGCTGGAAACAATGGATATCCACATGTAGAAAGTTGAAACAAGACGCCTACCTCACCCCATGCACAAGAATACACTCAAGGTGGATCACAGATCTAGAAGTCAAACCCCAAACCATCAGGACCATTAAGGAGGGAATCGGGACTAATCTCAGAGCACTGGCCCAGGGAGCACATAGGCTCACTGCAACAGGGAAGGGGACACACACAGGTGATCTGGAAATCGACAAATGGGATCTAATAAGAATAAAACACCTGTGCACCTCGAAAGACTTTGCCAAGAGGGTGACAAGGCAACCCACAGACTGGGAGAAAATTTTTAGTAATGACACGTCAGACAAAGGGCTCATTACTAAAATCTACAACACCATCATGACCTGCAAAAAGAGGAAAACAGTTAACCCCCTAAGGAAGTGGGCAAAAGAAATGAGAAGAACTTTCACTAGAGAGGAGATCAATATGGCCAATAAATATATGAGAAAGTGCTCGAAGTCCCTTGCCATAAGAGAAATGCAAATCAAAACAACCATGAGATACCACCTAACACCCCTGAGGCTAGCCCAGATCAGTAAATCAGAGAGCAACAAGTGTTGGAGGGGCTGTGGTGAAATAGGAACCCTCCTCCACTGCTGGTGGTCGTGCAGATTTGTACAGACACTGTGGAAAGCAATCTGGCGATACCTAAAGAAAATGGAAATTGATCTACCTTACGACCCAGCCATCCCTCTACTGGGCATATACCCGGTTGAAGCAGCAAATAAAACACGACCAGTCATATGCGCTCCAATGTTTATTGCGGCACAATTCACAATAGCAAAGACTTGGAAACAGCCTGAGTTTCCATCGATAGACGAGTGGATTAGCAAACTTTGGCACATACACACAATGGAGTATTATGCAGCACTAAAAAGCACCGACGAGCACATGAAACACGTTATTTCATGGAAGAGCTGGAAGGAATTATGCTAAGCGAGGTAAGCCAGTCCCAAAGGGACAGGTACAACATGAGTCCTCTGAGGTAAGTACAATCAGCATGACAGAAATGGGGCATTAATCCACCCAAGGGGAGGGTATGGTTTATATCTCCACAGGGAAAGTGGGACCAGACTTCAACCCAGTGTCGCAAGGTGTGAATGCAATATCCCGGCGTGGAGGACGGAACCGGTGGAGAGGTCTGGGAAGCAAGCCCCAGCACCATAAATTAAGTGGATTCCTGCCCCTCCCCCGAAAAGAACTTGTTCCAAAGGACGACATTGACCCTGCAGCTATGGGAGATGGACATATTTGATCAGAGCACACGGGAGCAGATGAAGGGGCAGGAGGAGAGAGTGGAGCACAGCCTGGCCCACCAGGCCGTGATGATGATGTTCCTGAGTAGAGCAGCCAGTCCACAGAGAGAACAACATGGCTGGCCCTACTATGAGACATGATGCCCCTCAGTGACTAAGGGCGATACAGGGGACAGCACCGGAGACACAGTGTGGGAATTGCACCTGACCTGATCCCACCACACCGAGGCAATGCACTGGGGGAGTGCAGCGGAACAGCAAGGGAATGGAGTGGCAAGGTCCCCAGGGAATGCTGAAAGTGGACTTTGGGGCCAGGGCGTGGTGCCCCAACAGACTGGACTGGAAAACGCTCCTAAGGGCCAGCAAAGATCCCTGAACTAACTACAAGCTTTTCTCTTGTGAACTTTTTTGTTCTGTTCTTTTTCAGTGATTTGTTTGGGTTGTTTTGTTGTCTGGTTGTATACTGTTGCTTTGTGTTCCTCTGTCTAGTTTTCGTGCATGTTAGTGACTCCACAGGTCTGTCTGAACAGGACAGGCTGGATGAACTATCTGGATGAAATACAACGGGACCGACAGTTCCGGGGGGACTTGGGGTGGGGGGTAGGGGGGGGGTAAGGAAGTGGTGTTAACAAACCCAGGGACAAGGGAAAAACATGGGATCCCAAAGGGTAGAGAAGGGGGAGTGGCAGGCCTGGTGGGAAATGATCAAGGGTAAGGTTGCTTAGAGAAGAGGTATACTCTAGCCCAGGTGGCAATGAAGCATGGTAGTAGGGCAGGAGGAAGGTCAAGGGAGATGGAGGAAAGAGCTAGGAGCCAAAGGGCATTCATGGAGGTCTAGACAAAGACATGTACATGCAAATATATATAGGAGGTTGGGGAAATAGATCTTTGTGTCTATATTTATAGGTCAAGTATTAAGGTGGCGGAAGGACCTTGGGCCTCTACTCAAACACTCCCTCTATGCATGAATACCTTCTTTTATTAAATTGGAACTCTATGATGCTCACTCTCCCGACACAACAGCTGGAGCCAAAATGGGTGAACAAGTAAATGTGGTGAAGAAAGCTGATGATGCCCGGCTATCAAAAGAGATAGTGACTGGGGTCTTAAAGGCTTGAAGATAAACAAGCGGCCATCTAGCTCAGAAGCAACAAAGTCCACATGGAAGAACACACCAGCCTGTGTGATCGAGTGGTCCCAAAGGGATCAGTTACCAGGCATCAAAGAACAAAAAATCATATCATTGACTGCACACCTCCATGATAGGATCGCTGAAGACAAATGGGTGCACAAGCAAATGTGGTGAAGAAAGCTGATGGTGCCCGGCTATCAAAAGAGATAGTGTCTGGGGTCTTAAAGGCTTGAAGGTGAACAAGCGGCCATCTCGCTCAGAAACAAATAAGCCCACATGGAAGAAGCACACCGGCCAGTGCGATCACGAGGTGCCCAAGGGACCAGATATAAGGCATCATGCAAAAAAAAAAAGATATAAGTGTGTATGTATGTGTATTTATGTGTATATGTATATATGTATGTGTATATATATATTATATTAAATGAAGGGGGAAGTGCAGAGTGG
This sequence comes from Tenrec ecaudatus, assembly GCF_050624435.1. Lineage (NCBI taxonomy): Eukaryota > Metazoa > Chordata > Mammalia > Afrosoricida > Tenrecidae > Tenrec > Tenrec ecaudatus. The sequence continues at coordinate 221,653 of NW_027457998.1, read as the reverse complement.
AGACCCAAGGCCCAAGTGTCGGCCAATGGAGATCCCCTCATAGAGGGGCTTAGGAGAGCAGATGGGTTAATTAGGGTGTGAGGTAGTTTCGATGAAGAACACAGCTTTCCCCCAGATCCTGGATGCTTTCTCCCCCCAACTAATATGATCCGAATTCTACCTTGCAGGGCTGGATAGGACAGAGGCTGTGCACTGGTACATATGAGGGTTGGAGATACAGGGAATCCAGGGTGGATGGTACCTCCAGGACCAAGGGCGTGAGGGACGATGCTGGGAGAGTGGAGGGTGAGTGGGTTGGAAAGGGGGAACTGATTACAAGGAGCCACATGTGACCTCTTCCCTGGGAGAGGGACAGCAGAGAAGGGGGGAAGGGAGACCCCGAATAGGGCAAGATATGACAAAATAACGAGGCATAAATTACCAAGGGCATATGGGGGGGGGGAAGGGAGGGAGGGGGGGAAAAAAAAAGGACCTGATGCAAGGGGCTTAAGTGAAGAGCAAATGCCTTGAGAATGATTGGGACAGGGAATGTATGGGTGTGCTTTATACAATTGATGTATGTATATGTATGGATTGTGGTAAGAGTTGTTGGAGTCCCTAATAAAATGTAAAAGAAGAAAAGAGGAGAAAAAAATGATTAGGGCAAAGACTGTACAGATGTGCTTTATACAATTGATGTATGTATATGTATGAACTGTGAAAAGAATTGTATCAGCCCCAATAAATTGTTAAAAAAAAAAAAAAGAAATACATTTCTTGTGTAAAGTGAAAAAAAAAAAGAAAATGTTTAGAAAATGATGATGGCAACTTATGTACAAATGTGCTCGATACAAAGTGATATATGCAGTTATAAGAGGTATAAGAGCCCCCGATAAAATGATCTCTGACACATTGTTGTATTAAATTGGCATTCCCTAATGCACACCTTCCCAACACAATTGCTGAAGAAAAATGTGTGCATAAGCAAATGTGGTGAAGAAAGCTGATAGTGCCTGGCTACCAAAAGATATAGTAGCTGAGATCTTAAAGGCTTGAAGATAAACAAGTGGCCACCTAGCTAAGAAGCAACAAAGCCCACATGGAAGAAGCACATCAGCCTGTGTGACCACGAGCTGTCGAAAGGATCAGGTATCGGGTATCAAAGAACAAAAAAATCATATCACTGTAAATGAGGGGAAAAAAAATAACATATGACAAAGAGGTATTTCTTGATTAAAGTTAATAGAATGTAAAGAGATTACTAAGGAAGATCCCAGACTATAGCCTTGAGTATTGATTCAAAAACAGAACAAAGAAAATTAAATTCTTACAACTGAACCAATAAAGAGCATTCCTAATAGTTTGAGCATAATTTTAAATCAAGATTTTTATTTATGCACAAGTGGCATAGGGGAAAAGCTAGTGTATACAAACATTCCTGGGCAAGGTCTAGGTAGTATGGCAGGGGTCAGACCAAATCTAGGGATACATATGGAAGCCAATTCAAAATGAGAGGGCAAAGGGAAAAAAAAAAGGACAACGGGGTACTAACCCACCAAAGGGGAGGGTATTGTTTATCTCCACAGGGAAAGAGGGGCCAGACTTCAGCCCGGTGCTCCATGACACGAATGAAACATACTAGCATGAAGAAGGGAACCAATAGAGAGGTTTGAGGGGTGGGCCACAATCCCAACTACCTGGACAGTATCCCCCCCCCCCCCCCCGCCAAGAAGAATGTACTTCAGAGGACCACACTGAAACTACAGCTCAGGGAAAGGGACATGTCTCATCAGAGCACACAGGTGCAAAGGAAGGAGGTGCAAGGGAGAGCAGGGCACATGCTGGGCCACCAAGTCCTGAGGACGATATTCCAGCTCAGAGCAGCCAATGCATAGAGAGGTCCATAGGGCTGGCCCCACTACGCGGCACAACATCCTTCACTGACCCATAGCATGATGGGGAACAACACTGGAGACACTGGGAATTGTGTCCAATCTGACCCCACCACACCGAGGCAAAACACTAAAGGTGTGTGACAGAACAACAAGGGGAGCAGAACATTGAGTCCCAAGGGAATATAAAAAATAGACTTTGGGGCCAGGAGTGGCACCTCATCACACTCCACCAGAAAACACTCCTAAAGGTCAACAAACAGACCTTGAACTATTTACAGCAGTGGTTCTCAACCTTCCTAATGCCACGACCCTCTAATACAGTTTCTCATGTTGTGGTGACCCCCCCCCCCAAGCCATAGAATTATTTTTGTTGCTACTTCATAACTATAGTTTTGCTAGTGTTGTGAATTGGGCGACTCCTGTGGCAGTGTCGTTCGATCCCCCCCACCCCCCCCAAGGAGTCACGACCCACAAGTTGAGAACTGCTGATTTACAGGCTTTTCTTTTTGTTATTTCGTTTCTTTTGTTGCTTTGCTTTGTACTGTCTTATTTTTTGTGCATATTATTATCTATGTAGGTCTATCTAGATAAGGTAGGTAGGACAAAGAATCTGGAGGAAAAAACAATGGAACTGGCAGTTCCGGGGGTATCTGGGAGAGGGGGATTTGGGGGAAAGGAAATATGTGTTAACAAATGCAGGGGCAAAGGAACCAAAATCAATGGCAAGGAGGGAATGGGAGACCAGGTAGGCCTTGACAAAGAGCAAAGTAACTAAGAGGAATTACTGAAACCCAAATTAAGTCTGAGAATGAGAGTGGGACATGAGGAAAGGAATAGAAAATAGAGCAAATAACTAGGAGGCAAAGGGCATTTAGAGATATCTAAATACAGACATGTATACATGTAAATATGTTTATATATGATGATGTGCATATATTTATAGTTTTAGTATTAAATTAGCAGATGGACATTGGGCTTCTACTCAATGCCAGAACATTTTGTTCTGTTAAACTGGCATTCCATGATGCTCACCTTCCTGACAAGATCACTGAAGACAAAGCGGTATATAAGCAAATGTGGTAAAGAAAGCTTAAGATGACCGGGTATCAGAAGATATAACGTCTGGCATCTCAAAGGCTTGAAGATAAACAAGCTGCCATCTAGCTCAGAAGCAATAAAGCCCACATGGAAGAAGCACAACAACCTGTGTGATCACAAGTTGTCAATGGAATCAGGCATCAGAAATCAAAGGGGGAAAATCATATCATTGTGAATGAGGGGGAGTTCGGAGTGGAGACCCAAGATCCATCTGTAGGCAACTGGACATCCCCTTAAAGAGGGTTGTGAGAGGAAAGCAGCCAGTCAGTATGCAGTATACCACTGAAGAAACATACAACTTTCATCTAGCTCTTTATTGTTCCTCCCCCCTACTACCATGATCCCAATTATACCTTTGAAACCTGGCTAGACCAGAGGATGTACACTGGTACGGATAAGAACTGGAAACACAGGGAATACAGGAGAGATAAACCCGTCAGGACAAATAATGAGAGTAGCGATACCATGAGGATAAGGGGAAGGTGGGATAGAAAGAGGGAACCAATCACAATCATATGGGTCTGGGTCTCCACTCCGAACTCCCCCTCATTCACAATGATATGATTTTTTCCCTTGGCATCAGCTGTTCATTTTCCCCTCCTTCCTTGTTCCCCCTCCCTTATGAACACTTGATAATTTATAAATTAATATTACTTTGTTATATCTTACACAGTCCATCATCTCCCTTCACCCACTTTTCTGTTGTCCATCCCCCAGGGAGGAGGTTATATGTAGATCCTTGTGATCAACTCCCACTTCCTACCCACTCCTCCCTCCCGGTATCACCACTCTCACCACTGATCCTGAGGGGTTCATCTGTCCTGGATTCCCTGTGTTTCCAGTTCCCATCTGCACCACTGTGCATACTGTGGTCTAACCAGGTTTTCAAGGTAGAATTGGTATCATGATAATGGGGTGGGGTGGGGGAGGAGGAAGTGTTTAAGAACTAGAAGAAAGTTGTGAGTTTAATTATTGCTACCCTGAAAAAAAAGTTTTTATTTTATTTGGATCCATAATCTGTGGCAAAAACTGTCAATAAATCCAAAAACATATTTTATTGGAGAAAATCTTCTGCAAAGGATCCACTTAAAGTGTTGAAATCAACACGGGGAGCTTGGCTCAAACCAGACCATGGTATATTCATTACAACATATCCAATATTTTTAAAGTGGACAATGAGTAAAGCTAAAAATTAATTTATTTTAATTGTTGTGTTATTTGTGCAGAATATTGACTACACCACAGACAGGAAGAAGAATAAACAAATCTATCTTGGATGGAGCACTAATGAAACATTTGGCTGCTAACTGCTCAGTCAGTAGTTTAAAACTTCCAGCCACTTCACTGGAGAAAAATAAGACTTTCTATTCCCACACATAGTTCCAGTGTAAGAAACCCATGGGGACAGCTCTACCCTCTCCTTTTAGGCTGTAATGACTTTCAGTCCTTTCTATCACAGTGAGTTTGTATTTTTGTCTCTTAGAAGAAGTTCAGGAAAAATGTCATTAAAATCAAAGACGTTGAGGTATTATTCCCTCATACATGGGACATATTACAGGAATGGAATAGTCCAGAGAAAAGAACATGGTTTTTTGTTTAAGTTTAACAAAAAATAGAACCATCTTCAATGGCTGTATTTTAACAATAGAGTGTAGTTTAACAATATAGGGGCTAATTATGTCAGGCATTGTGGATATAGTGAAAGACAAGGCAGGATTTCCTTCTGTTGTGCAAAGGGTCATTAGGAATGAGGAGTGCGTCTACCAACCTAAGTATCACCATCCATAAAAAAATAATTCCCACATATTGACCAACTGGATACATTGCCATCAGATTCATTCTGTTAATGAAGCCCTTATACGATTACATTTCTAAACCGTGAAAGAGCTCAAGCTCCCATTTTCAGAAATCTATAGAAAATGTTTGACTGAATGAAGTGAATAAAGAAGACTGTAGGGCTGAAGAAATGCTGACACTAGACAAACAGATAATCCATGTCCTCTGGTAGAGCTTTATATCCAGACTCTACTCAGGAAGTTCTGTTGCCCATCCCAATGGACCAAGTCCCAAACTAGGAGGTTGACGCCTTACATAACCAGTACCAAGTCATAGAAGGAAAATCATCCCAGTAATCCAGTGGATTAAACCATATATCCGTTTGATAGCAATAGCTATCACGAAGCTTTATGAAGCCCCGTCTTTGTTCCCCTACCCTGCCATGCTCTTACATTATAGACAACCCTCAGCTATTGGACATAGTGTTCCCCACAAGTCCTATCTAACCTTTATCTGGATAATGAAAATACCCTAGGCATCTTTAATACCATTTTGTAGCTCAAGCATCTTGAAGTCAAATTAATGCATTCTTTACATACAAGAAGCAGAAGTCTAGAAAGTTTGGAGTTGGTTGAATGAATTTGGTTCACACACCAGCCAAATGTTGATAGCTTTCCTGGTCGTGCATAAACGTGAAAGATAGTATTCCCAGGTTTTAGCTCCCTCAACTGGACGGTATTTCTCTCTGGCAAATCTGTGACCTGAAACTTAGCAGTAGATAATGTTGATTAGGGCATGTCAGTTTCTTGGCCTACACTTCTTACCCTAAGTGGTTCCTTGTGGCCTCAAAATAATGCTCCAATCTGAGTGTTTGCATTAAATACAGGACCCACTCTAAATTGAGGGTACTCTGTTTTCTTCAGCCTCCTTTGTTGGCATTCATGTCAGACAGGAGATATTTCTTCATCTCAGAGGATGAATTCATTCCAGGTCTTCCCAAAATGAAAACAGTGAATCTGAAGTCCTATATAGACTTGGGAATTTAATGCTTATGTTGAGGATTGATCTATATTGTTAAAGGTTGACCTACAGCATTAAACCACACAGATGAATTTGATATCACCTTAGGTGATTTTTCAGGCACAGCGTATTATTTCAGTCTAAGTCAATGAACTCACTGTGTCAATTGTTTTTGTGCCATTAAAACACCAGTATTGTACTTAAAAAGCAATTTAGAAAACTATGATATGTGATCAATAGTTTTGTTGCTGTTGTTATTTATTGTGGACTGTTTCTAGTAAGAATTATTTCTCTTTTTAAAAACCATTTTATTGGGGGCTCATACAATTCTCAAAATCCATACATACATCCATTTGTCAAGCACATTTTTACATGTGTTGCCATCATAATTCTCAAAACATTTGCTTTCTACTTGAGCCCTTCGCATCAGTTCTTCAGTTTTCCCCCTCCTTCCCACCTTCTCCCTCCCTAAAGAAATCTTGATAATTTATAAATTATAATTATTTTGTCATATCTTACTCTATCTGATGTCTCCCTTCTCCCCCTTTTCTGTTGTCCATCTCCCAGGGAGGAGGTTATATGTAGATCTTTATAATCCATTGCCCTTTTAGAATTATTTCTTAACATTTATGTTTAGTTTATCTTTATACTTCATTATCTGAATATAACACAAACAATCCCTTGCTTTCCAGAACTTGGAAAGATTTTTAAAGAAAATTCCCCCAATATTTTAATGATCGTTTAACTAAAGAATCAGAAATTATTTATATGTATTTTAAGTAGTAGTCACACACTTGTTCATGTTTCTTTCTTTCCCACTATCTCATCCAACTAATTCCTATACTTTTATTTGTTGATTCCAATGCAAATGTTTCTCTTACTGTGACATTACAACAGATTCTGAGTTTTTCATCAAAGTTCATCCTGCTTCAAGCTCCTTGTATCCCATGGAAACTGTATAATATTGACAGTGTGTGAACAAATGTGTATGGTAGGTAGAGCACATTTAGAAGCCCATAGTAATAGAGTGTGGTACCACAGTAGAGGGTCACAACCAGTGAAAGCTGTTTTAGAGATGGAAAACAAGAGATAAAAGGAAATAAGCAGGACATACTAGAGGGGACTTGGCTAAGGCAGAGACAACCTTAACAAGAACTCAAGCCCAGAGGGAGGTGTATTTCCTAGTCTCTACAGCTCTTGTGTTTAAGGATGCCCAATGTTAAAGCTTTTGTGAAAGATAGCACATTACCAATAAGGAATGACAAGGTGTAGGTAGACAGACGATGCTAAGAGTAAAGGTGAATGAAGGAAGAACCTTAAAAGTACATGAGATGAAGGAAGGTAATGGCTTATGCAGTCACTCTCCTCCTGGCTGTGGAGCAGAAATAACCTAGACTGTAGGCACAAGGTGGATAGCAGCACGGGGGAACCCCAGGGTGAGGTCTTGTGACTAGCTCTCAGAGGGTCTCTGCAAGCCTGGGGTTATGACCACTTTTAGACAGCAGATGGAGCAACAGCAATCTAATTGAGAGGAATTACTAATAGGTGGAAGGAGGACAAGCATGATGGTGGGGTAAGGAGGAAGGTAAAAGGAAACAGAAGAAAGATCTAGGAAGCAAAGCTATGGATAGTGGTACAAGCATAGGTCTGTGCATATGTAAATACATTAATTCTGAAAAATAGAGGTCTTGACCTACATGCATATATTTATAAGGCAATACACTAAGATAGTAGATGGACTTTGGGACTCTGACCAAGCCCTCCCTCACTGCAAGAACACTTTGTTCTAACAACCTGACCTTCTTTGATGCTCACCATACCAGCATGATCACTGAAGACAAAATGGGTGCATAAGCAAATGTGGTGAAGAAGGAGAAAAGTGCCTGGCTATCAAAATATATACCACCTGAGGCCTTAAAGCCTTGAAGTTTAAAAATGGGTATCTAGTAGAGAAGCAACGGGCCCACATGGAAGAAGCACACCATCTTGTGTGATCATGAGGTGTCAAAGAGATAGGGTAATAGGCTTCATAAGACCCCAAACAAGCAAGCAAAAAAACCCCCAACATATTGTTGAGTATGAGGAGGGTTGTAGTAGAGACCCCACATCTATCTGTAAACAATGGGACATCCCCTTACAGAAAGGTCACACTGAAAGGATGAGTCAACCCGGGACCAGGATAGCACTGATGAAACACAAATATTATTAGGTTCCTTGGGGCTTCCTCATATCCCACTATCATGACTCCAATTCTGCCTTTCCCTGTGGGCTAGACTGGAGCATGTGCACAGGTACAGAAAAGAGATAAGAGTTCACAACATACCGAATCCAGGAACAGGAATGGGAGTATTAATACCAGTCGGGGAAGCGAAAGGCAGGGAGGAGAGGGGAGGAAGGGGGAGCCAATCACAATGATAGACACATAATCACACACACACACACCCGGGGGAGAAACACAGAAACCATGGGGGAAGAGAGATAGCAGTCAGTGCAAGATACAAAAATAACAATAATTTAATATTTATCAAGGGGTGACGGGTGTGGGGAGAGGAAGAGAGGGGATAAAAGGAGCTGATACCAAGGTCTCAATGGAAAGTAAATGTTTAGAAATGAATGATGGAAATATATGTACAAATATTCTTGATACAATTGAAGTATAGATTGTTATGAATCCCCAATAAAATTATCTTTTAAAAAAGTACATGAGATGGATTAAGGAAAGACATGACTTTCATCCATTCTGTCATCTTGGGCTAGAGCATGGGTTTCAAGCTCTCTAAGTAATGTTAACAGATGACAAACAACACAAAGTGGGAGAGGGCTTATTGCCTTGGGGTCTAGGATATCCCATCCATAGTCTTGGTCTTCTAGGGAGACTGGATTAGCTAGTGTCAGGCCTGGAGCTTGCGAATCATGCTTAACCAGGAACTTGGAGGGAGGAAAACAAAATGAGTGTGGTGGCAAGAGGCTGTGCTTCGATTAGTGAGGGCAGTATTAGTCTGAATGACTAGTTGGGCATCATTGGCACAGCCCTTTTGCAACCCCCAGGGTGTTTTTGGAGGCAGAGGGGTGTGAGGTTGCAGTTATAGGATAAAGGGTGAGGGTTTGGGCCCCTCTAAAACTGATCTGCAAGTCATGCTAATAGACAAAGCCACAATTTGTTTTAGACAATCTTGTGCCCAGTTATCATGCATTTCTGGAATCTAAGTGTCATCATTCCTCTAGGTCTTAAGGACAGCCTTCCAGCTCAGGGCTCTGAGACAGGTTGGTTTCAGAGAAGGTGAGCTTCCAGGTCCCTCCTTGCTCAGTATTCTTAATCTAAGCTCGACTAAGTATTAACTTCTTCTGGAAAGATTGTTAGGTTATGGGAAATTACAAAACAACTAAAAGGTGATAATAAATTCAATAGATCAATAGATGCATTATACTGGATAAATCTGCCTAACAAGGCCCCTGAAGAGTGTTGAAAAACAATGATGTTACTTTTAGGACTAGGTTCATCTTACCCAAACCATGGCATTGCCAATTACCTCATATGCATTTACAAGTTGGACATTGAATAAGAAAGAATTAAGAAGAACCAGTGTATTTGAATTGTAGTGCAGGGGCCTTCAAATGGACAAACAAATATGTCTTGGCAGAAGTAAGGTCAGGGTGATAGATAGAGATAAGGAGGTGAGAGTTCACATGAAATTCTTTGGACATGTAAGAAGTGATCAGTCCTTGGAGAAGGATATTTTGTTTGGTAAAGTAAAGGGGTAGTGAAAAATAGGAACCCCTCAACTGAAAGGATTGATACAGTAACTTAGGTAATAGGTTCATTCTAAATTGTGAGAATGCTGCAGGGCTTGGCAGTGTTTCATTCCTTTGTGCACAGGGTCCCTGTGAGATGGAATGGACTCAATCAGAGCTATCAACAAGAAGAACCTCAGAAATTACTAATCAATACCCAAGCAATGCACAAAATACTAATTATTTAGCTATGTTTACAAAAGTTATTTCCATATTATCAAATGCCTGAAAGCTCAAGAGACATTCACTGGAATATAAGCTTATTAAAAATAAGGAATGGGTTTCTTTTGTTAAAAAATATAATAAAATAAAGGTGATGCAAAACCAAGGTGATGCAAAAATTACTGAGGAATTGCTGCTCCTCCTTATACCATTCTTCTGGAGGTTAGCTAAAGGACATTTTCTAAGATCCATACAGCATGTCATATGGCAGAGTATTTTCCAAATTGAGGATCTATTGTGAGGGCATCACACAATGACGTAGGTGTTAGTGACTATCTGTCTGGCAAGAGGAATGTAAATCATGTCGTCTTCCAAACTGAGCCAGCTGGAAGATCAGAGGGTCCAGCCAGTGCATGGGATCAATGGTAGTTGAATGCATTTTAGGTTGCTTACAAGGGCTATAATCAATTGAATCAAAATAAAATTCCAGGAGAAATTTCTATCATAATCAGACCATAGATTAAAGCTTAATACAGAGTACTGAGCTGGTATGAATAAACACCACTTAACTGTTTGTTAGTTTAAGTTCAAGTTATTGAGTGTAAATATAACAATGGTTGTGAGAGAACACTTACCAATACTTCAATACTTTCTCTTTTTTAAAAAAAAATCATTTTATTGAGGGCTCATACAACTCTTAACACAATCCATAACATACATCCATTGTGTCAAGCACATTAGTACATCCATTGCCATCATCATTCTCAAAACATTTTCTTTCTGGTTGATCCCTTGGTTATCAATACTTTGTATCAAACCAGTAAATACCCTTGACACCAATGTCAGATAATGACACTACAAGAAAACTGTAGCGCAATACTGATAATCGATCTACATGAAAAATTCTTTTAAATATTTGGAACAGATTCAGACAACATATTACAAGGATTATATACCATGATTCATTGAAATTTGTCCCAGAGCATATTTTACATAAGAAAATAAGCACTATAGTGAACCATTGACAGAAAAGAGGGTCAATTGTCTAAGTAGGCACAGAAAACAAAGTAGGAACATTTAAAAAGTCAAAGGTATTGGGCCTCTACTCAAGTCTTTCCTCAATGCAAGAATACTTTGTTTTAATAATCTGTTATTCTGTGATTCTCATCTTCCCAACAGGATTGCTTAAGGCAAAAGGGGTGTATAAGCAAATATAGTGAAGAAAGCTGATAGTGCCTGGCTATTATAAGATATAGCATCTGGTCTCTTAAAGGCTTGAAGTTACACAGTCGGTCATCTATCTGAGAAGCAACAATGCCCACATGGAAGAAGCACACCAGCCTGTGTGATCACGAGGTGTCTATGGGATCAGGTATGAGGAATTAGAAGACCCCAAACAATCATACAGATGGGAACAAAGGGTGTTTGATTGGAGACCCAAAGCACGTCTTTAGACATTGGACATCCCCTCACAGAGGGGTCACAAGGAAAGAATGAGCCAACCAGTGTACAATAAAGCACCAACAGAACACATACCATTCGTATAGTTCTTTAAAGCTTGCTTCACCCTACTATCATGACCCCAGTTCTACTTTTCAAATTTGGCTAGACCAGAGCATGTACACTGGTACAGATACGATCCCTCAACATAACATATGGAATCCAGGAGAGATAAACCCCTCATAACAATAATGGGAGTAATGATACCATGAAGGTAGGGGAAAGGTGGGGCCACAAGGGGGAGAAAGGGGAACAGATTGTAAAGATCATCACATAACACTCCCCCAGGGTAATGAACAACAGGAAGTGGGTGAAGGAAAATAGCAGATTGTGTAAGATAAGAAAACAATAATTTAAAATTGATCAAGGGGTCACAATGATGGGAAGGTGGTGGAGGGAGGGAAACAAAGATGAGCTGATACCAAGGGCTCAAGTAGAAAAAATAAAATATTTTGAAAATGATGATGGCAATGTATGTACAAATGTGCTAGATAAAATTGATGTGTGGATTATTAAAACAGCTATAAAAGCCCCCAATAAAATAATTTAATTTAAAAAATCAAAGGCTTTTAAAGTTTGGGGGGAAAAACTACAACTGTAACATGAAGCAGGTATTCAGTTAAAAAAGCACCAGCAAATATCATTCTTAGAGGAAAGAGAAAATACCCCACCCCACTTAAGAAATAGGACAGACAGTTTCATTTTCAATACTGTATTAAAAATTCTATAGTATTTTCTAGATAGACCAATCATAAATGGAATCCTTTTTAAAGGAAGAAAAGAGGCTTCCAAAGAGAAGAAATACTAATTCCTCTAATCATCACAATTTAATGATATTTTACATAACAGATTTCAAATATACCATAAATATTACAGGTAATAAATAGTTTAAAAGTTGTAGGCTACATTTCAACACACAAAAATAATTTTTGCCACTGAACTCTCTAACCATTAACTACAAATCTCCAAATCTGAAACCATTAACCCTTACACCTTAATATGCTAAGCGTGCTTACAACACACTAATAACCTCCTAATGCACTGACCCCCTAAGTACATGAAAAAACCCCTTACCACCCAGAACTCTTAACACCCTGAGCATCCCCTGACACCCACAAGAAACTTGACATGCTTAACAAATCCTACCACAATACACTCTTAACCTAGGCTAATGCATTTATCCCAATGTTTAAAACCAGGTCAAAGGTTGAATATATTTTACAACCTGAAACCTAACTTCATGACCATAAACCTCAAATTCAGAAATCCAACCCAGAAAACAAGAATCCTTAAACCATAAATCTACATCTTCATACCTTAACACATAAGCCCCTAATAAACTCCAAACACAATCTGTTAGCCCCTACTGAACTCCAAACATAACCTTCAAAACATAAAACCCTTTAACATGTCCACTAACATCTGACTCATGACACTTGATTCCTATTTCTATTTCTTGGCAATTGTTCTTGAACCTGGAACACTGATTCATCCCAGGATTTAGATGATAATCTTTAAGTACAGACTCTCATTCAAGCACACTACAAGCCTAAACAGAACCCCAAACCTAATCCATCAAAAAACTAATGTTGCTAATTATGTGTATGGAGCTGTCTTCTCTCTCAGATTTTACACAAACAAGAACTTGGGTAGGTTGGCAGGCAAACTAAGAATCACAAACACATTTTCAGTTAATTTTAAGTAATTTGCATCTGGTTCAAGGAACTTAGGAAAACAAAGAAGTGTTATATAAAGTTTAAATATGACAAATAGCATCATGGTCAAGGGCTATCACAGGTCCCTTGCTGATCTCTGATCTACTGTGTGCTGGCCTCAAGGAGTCTTTTCTGCTGTTAGACATATGCAGGGATGGTACCCAGTAAGCCAGATGCCTGAGGGTTGAATAGTATTTACACACGAATTTGTAGATCACTATTTATCCTGGTTTATCCCTGGAGGATAGAGTGAAACCCATGTTAAATAAAACAAAATACTTACTGGTTATTCTTTCATTTACCCCCTTGCTCTCCTCATTCCCAGGGGACACTCACATCACCAGAGATGGAGGAGGTAGCAAATTAAAGGTGCTTACCTTGGAATCTGTGACTCCACTTTTGAAAATTGATCTTGGCCTTTCTCTCAGACCTAGGAAAAAAGACTCAGAGGAAGAATTTGCACACCCCCTTAAATAGAGAGACCTGGCAACCCTAAAATATTTGGGTCCATGTCTCTTGGAGATTCCTGTGAGTTAACGTCTTAAGCTCACAAGACATACTTCAAGCAGGAGCTCTATTTTCACCCCAAGCGGGAAAGGTGTCAATTCCAGGGACACCTGTGTGTCCAGTACCAGGAACTGTCACTCACAGCACACTGGGGATCTCCTCTCATGAAGACACAAGTCCTCGAAGAGGTCTCAGGAGAACAACAGCGGACCAAGCTCTCTCTGATGCTGGCCTGGAAATTAATACCTTTGAGTTCAACCCCAGGGACTTCCACAGGCAAACCAGAATATTCCTTCCTGAGCCTGTCTTACATGTCTACCGGCTGAGAGTACCTGTCTTAAGATAGGGCCCCCTCCCCAGGTTCCAGGGTCTCTTACCTTTAGGACACACAAAACATCCAAGCACGGATGATCCGCTGTCTTTCCACACAGCATACCCTGATCTGAGATCCAGATCCACCCCAATCTCAGCACCTTGAATTATCTGCCTCACCTGGGTCTTGCGAGTGACCTGGGGAATAAAGCAGGGAAGGTAGAGACAAGTTAAATCACAATCACCTGTAATTACTTCAGCATGATTAGTAAATCAACAGCTGAAGGCAGATTAGACCCTAGGTAGATTGGTTTACATTGCTGTAGTGAGGCATTCTTAGCTAATGCTTGGGAGCCCCGAGAACATCTTTGTTCACACACTCACTCACACACACACACACACACACACACACACACACACACGCAAGCATTCATTTAAATGGTAGCAGGCAATAACATCCTAAAGAGAATGGGGAGCCTAAAGGAAAATAAGAGACAATGGATAATATTTAACATCAAATCAGAGCACAACTAAATCCCACAGCCTACCACTGTGTTCTCTATATTTGCTCCATTAGAAAATGTAATATTTGCTGACCCTTTTTCTGTTAATCTCTATTATCAGATTAGGTGTGTTCATTAGTAAATTACCTCTTTGGCAAACTTCATTCTTCAGTGATCAACCTTGATTATCCTTTATGTTTTAAATATGTTTTCTCACACTTCAGATTTGAACTGCTTAAAACTTCACATTTTTTATTTATGAGTACTCAGAGGGCATTATACCATTGTGGCAGAACATAATAACTAATGAAAACTAATTGACAGTCTTGGGTCTTAGGAACTTGAAGGTAAGCAAGTGGGCATCTAGCTCAGAAGCAACAAAGCCTAAATGGAAGAAGCACACCAGCTTTTGTGATCACAAGGTGCCAAAAGAATCAGTTATCAGGCATCAGAGAACAAAAAATCATATCATTGCATTCTTCTCTCCCCGATAGGGTCGCTTAAGACAATTGGATGCATAAGCAAATGTGGTGAAGAAAGCTGATGATACCCAGCTATCGAAAGATATAGCATCTGGTGTCTTAAAGGCTTGAAGGTAAACAAGCAGCCACCTATTTCAGAAACAACAAAGCCCACATGGAAGAAACACACCAGCTTGTGTGATCACGAGTTGTCAAAGGGATGAGATATTAGATATCAAAGAACAAAACACTGTGTAATTGTGAATGAGGGGGGTGAGGAGTGGGGACCTTAAGCCCATATGTAGGCAACTTGGCATCCACTTATGGAAGGGTCTCAGGGAGGAGATGAGCCAATGAGGGTGCAGTGTAGCAACCATGAAACACAACTTTCCTGTCTAGTTCCTAAATGCTTCTCCCCCCACCCCCCTCCCCCACTCCCCCACTCTCATGATCCCAAGTCTACCTTACAAATCTGGCTAGACCAGAGGATGTACTTTGGTACAGATAGGAACTAGAAACACAGGGAATCCAGGATGCATGATCCCCTCAGGACCAGTGGTGAGCATGGCAATACTGGGAAGGTGGCGTGGAAAGGGAGAACAGATTACAGGGATCTACATATAACTTCCTCCCTGGGGGATGGACAACAAAAAAAAAGTGGGTGAAGGGAGACGTCAAACAGTATAAGATATGACAAAAATTTATAAATTATCAAGGGTTCTTGACTGAGAGGGAGAGTGGGTAGGGAAGGGGAAAAAATGAGGAGCTGATGCCAGGGGCTTAAGTGGAGAGCAAATGTTTTGAGGATGAGGGCAAGGAATGTAAAAATGCGCTTTATACAATGGATATATGTATGGATTGTGATAAGAGTTGTATTAGCCCCTAATAAAATGATTAACAAATAAAAAGAAAACCAATTGACTAATTATAAATTTGTATTGGCTTAATTATATCTTTTTAGTCTGTTTCTCATTTGAGGATATTTTAATGCAGTGAATTCACAACGGATGGTGAGTTATCTTGTATTCACAGTTATTGGCAAAAAAAACACCTGGTTGACAGTGTCTAGAGGCAATCTGATATATTTCGCTAGGAAAAATGAGTATATTTAACTATAACGTATAAAATAAATAAGTAATGTGTAAATATTGTGGGGTTTTCCCCTAAAAATCCAGCGAATTGCACTTTTTCAATAAAACACACATTTTCATCTGTACAGTTTCCACAGCAAAACAAGATTTTCCAAATTAGAGATAAAATATTTTAGTTGTATCAATAGTATTGACATGTTCAAAGAAAGTTTTGGGTCGATGCATACCAATGCTCAGTTTAAAAATTTTTAAGATTGATTCGTGGATAATATTTTCTCAAGTTAACATTTGCTGGAATTAAGAAAATCTGTGGGAGACTCAAAGCCCATCGGTAGGCAACTGGGAACTCCCTTGATGATGGATTTTGGGGACGAGATGTGCCAGTCAGGGTGCAGGGTAGCAATGATGAAACATATAACTTTCCTCTAGTTCTTAAATGCTTCCTCCCCCCACTATCATGATTCCAATTCTACCTTAAAATTCTGGCTAGACCAGAGGATATGCATTGGTACAGATAGCAACTGGAAACACAGGTAATCCAGGACAGATGACTCCTTCAGGACCAGTGGTGAGAATGGCAATGCCTGGAGTGCGGAGGAAATGTGGGGTAGAAAGGGGAACAGATTACAAGAATCTACATAAAGCCTCCTCATTGGGGGATTGACAGCAGAAAAGAGGGTAGGTGGAGACGTCAGACAGTGTAACATGTGACATAATTATAATTTATGAATTATGAAGGTTTTATGAGGGAGGGGGGAGTAGGGAAGGAGGGGGAAAATGAGCAGCTGATATTAAGGGTTCAAGTATAAGGCAAATGTTTTGAGAATGATGGCAACAAATGTACATATATGCTTGGCATAATGGATGTATGTATGGATTGTCATAAGGATTCTATGAGCTCCCAATAAAATGATTTTTTAAAAAAGGAAAAGAAAATCTATGGGTAACTTTTCATCCTCACTTTAGTTGGCTATAAAATATGAGTATATTTTTGCATGTACAAAAAATAAAATATTACAATGAGTAAAATAATGTTCAACTGAGGAACGCCCTTCTAGCATCCCTGTCAACAAGTTTAACCAGGTTAAACCACCACAATGACTTTCTACAATGATTCATTATCAAGTTTATGAAATTGAATGTCTCATTTATGAAAACATATTTGCATATGTTCAATTTTAGATACTGTACCTGATCTCTTCACATAGTAGCAAACAATCATAGTTCCATTGGTCTACACTCTTGATGTTGTTAGTTTATTGTGCCAACTTGGCCAATAAACACGTCAGATTAATTGAAGGGCAGAGAGATAAATGGCTCAGCAAGCCTCACCTTTCTTGTCTCTTGCTCTTTGATCATCAGATCAGTGTGTGGCTGCCTTGCTTGATCTGTGCATCAATTTGCAAGCTACACTACCAGTTGGACAACTAAGCCGTGGACTGTGTCGCTGTAATTTGAGGTTCCTTCAAGACCTGCTTTGCCACACTATTAGAATATACATTTCTTGAGCTGGGAACTGTCGGACACTGTCATCTGGCTGACTGTTGGTGACCTACCTGCCTTGCTGTTTGCTTCCTGTGACTGGATAGCCTGAATTGCTCTACAGAGGACCACCTGGTGGTCCTCAAGATTTGAAGGATCCCCAGTGTCTCAAAGACTGTCTCATGGGAGTGAGCTGCACTGAGCCATTTGTGCTGCTTTATAGATTGTTTATTTCTTCTGTTATCTTTCTCTCTCTAGCATTATATTAATCAATGATAATATAATTAGCATTCTATAATTTATATATTAATTACATAATATATAATTGATAATGCTAATAATTATATAAACTATAATAATCTATAGTTATTAGCATTATGGTTTTGTTTCTCTAGAGAATACTATATAACATAATTGATAATGCATGTTCATATGCTCAATAAATTTGTAAAATATATATATATATATGCTCACCTCAGCCCCATGATGCAAAGACCAAGGTTTATTAAGTGCATCCACTTCATTGGGGGAAATGTGGTAAGAGAAAAAGTGCAGAGAAGATCATGGAGGCGGGAGGATCACTCAGCTAAGACGCAAATCTTACCCTGAGAGAAGGAACAAAAAATGAGGTAAGAAAAACTTCCTTAAATGTCAGTGTAACCCAGCAGATGTCCAATAATTTGATCAGCTTACCTCAATACAAAATCACTCTAGAGAACCACCTTCTTTATCACAGACAAACGTTTATGCTTTGCTATTCTTCTTCTTGACTTGGGCTCACCCTTAGAACTGTCAGGGCTACAAACCAGGCAGTAGAATTCAGAAGCGATGTTTCTGCCTTGTCTCCTTATGCTCATTGTGTTGGAAAGGAATTACCTTCTTAGATTTGATTCTGCTGTTATATGTTTATATATGAAAACGTGTATGTATTTTCTAATAAGATACATTGACATGTAGGATGTCCTTTCTTTAGGATGAGATTGTAAGAAATCTTTCCTCTTAATGACATTCTCATAGGTAATAATTTCAAATTTTGTTTCCAAATAGCATCCTGCTCTTCTTTGCTTAGGACTTTCATTACATTTCCTGAAAATCATCTCACTCTTCTCTCTTTATTTCTTTTTAAAGATAAATATTCAGTTCGTTTTTGGAGTTAGTTATCTCAGCCCATTAGATTCCCATTTGACGTTTTCCTCAAAGATATTTCAGGGACATTAATTGTATATATTCCTACCCTGTTATTATTATTTCATGCTACTCTCCACAGAAGTCAAAGACATTGACTTCCTCTATACATTCTTCTCTCCCATACTGATCGAACTCCTATGCCCTTATCATCTCATCTACTGATAGCAGAGGGAGTAGTTTAATCATATCAGCTACTATGAGGAAGGCAGTTGAAGCTGATTACTTGCTTAAAGACTTATAATCTAGAGACCATAAGGATTTCTACTCTGTCTTTCAGGGACACTATGAGCCAGAATTAACATAACAAGAGTGGGCAATTGAGTTTGTTGATTTGATTCTTATTTTATTTGCTGTTTTCTTTATTTTTTCCCCTGTATGTCAACACAACTCTGATAGAATCTAGGGGAAACTTGAGTAAGCCTTGGTGATCTCCCCTTCAGGATCTGCACTCAGTTTCAGTAACAACTGTGTGTCCTATGTATGTAGTTTCCAGGGTAGGGCTTTCAGTGGGTTGCACAATTTAACCTGATGGTGGCAGAGAGAACTATGTTCCACGAAGAGTTGATTGCCCATCTCTAGAAACAGGATGAACTAAAAGTGAGGGGGTGTCAGTGTGAGTCCAGGCACACTCAGGATCCAATGAGCACAGGCACCAGCATCTGAAGTCAGTGCAGGTTGATTGTCAGGGTGAGTTTCCTGTTGTGGTTTTGAGATTCATTTCCATCTCTAACTTTTCCAGGGGAATCTCTCTCTATAATTATTCTGCATCCACCCCTGCTATCGATGAATTCAAAAGTTGTATTGAACAAGTAAATAGCCTCACTCGCAGGAAAACCAGTCCATTAACCGCATGAAAACTCAGCTTTTCTGGCATTACAGAGTGAGAGTTCTGATGAATTTCAGCGAAAACTCTGTAGAATTCTCTCTCAGACTTGAGTCAGAGAGCATGCAAGGGGCCATAAATTTAAGTGTTTGAACACCAACTTGTCAAACCAACAGAGATGCCTTCAGGAAAGACCTGTGCTTTGATTTGATTCTGAAACAACAGACTCATGGCAAAGACTGCAGTGCAATCCTCTAATTCCGAAACGCTGAGTTTTGAGTTAAAGACTAGTGAGTGGTCAGTATGTATGCTCAGTAACATATGAAAGTATAATTTGGTTCACAACCGCTGTGCTCCTTCATGCAGAAGTGGGTCAAACCCAACAATGATCTGAAGATTTATTTGTCCTTTTCTATTTTCTTTTTTTCCTTCTTTTTTTTCAACTTGGACAACTATTGATTCATGCTTTATCATTTATATCTCCAATGGAGCATGTCCACATTATCAATCACTCTGTTAAAGAGCATGTGTTAGTTATTATCCTGCAAGATGCAGGGACCAATCAGGGAAAAATCTGTGCTGATTTTCCTGGGAAACACCTGTGTGAGAAAAAATCAAGAAGAGGCCAGGAGAGAGAAAAGGAATTCAGTCTATGAAAGGAGGACAAATGGGTTTCAAAATATTCACAGAGAAATGGAATTAAACAATAATGGATTGTTTCCAGTAACTTTGGAAGACTACTTGTGTGGTCTTGAGGGAAGAAGAGAGAGGGGGTATGCTTGGCAGAAATTGTATTAACTATTGTGCAGTTCAAGGAAAGTTCAGTATGGCCATTGGATGTTCTAATTGAAAAATCCACCTTTGAAAATTATATACAATCTCTTGTGCTGCTGGACTTTCTGTGGGGGCTCCCCTCTGGGCTTGAAACATCTGCATAATATTGGCAATGGATTTCATGACCCTTTGTGACCACTGTAGTTTTCCAAAATGAAGGAGGCATCATCAGGCCTGACGGATTCTTGATAGATGTTTTTGAAGATAACCTGGTCTTATTTTTTCCTCTTAGAATACACATAGATGGTTGGATTATATTTCTTCTATTGGTTATATTGACTTGGGTATTTCTCACCCTAGAGAGATTTCTCACCCTACAGAGATAATTTCCAATCCTTTTTAAGACCAATGCTTCTATCCTCTTCTCCTGGGAATTTTATTACCTGCACTGGAGACATTAAAGCTCTGTGTCATTTAACATCTTATATTTATTGTACATTTTATCATGAATGTTGGGTTTTTACTAAGAACATATCACAAGTAATTTTATTTTTGTACAATCTTCAATCTAGATGGACTATTCTGTGTTTTCTACAGAAAGTGAACATATTTCTCTTTACAAACAGTTTCATAATTAGCACTGTGATAGACACACCACTCTATCTGTTGAAATCTATTACATGGCTCATTTTGCTTTAGCATCAATATAAATGTAAGACAAGTGTATCAGTGCACAACGATGAAAATAATGAAGTCACTTTTAGGAAAGTTACCAAAAGCATGCTCCTTTATTCCTGCTTACAGCTCAGAAATGAGGTTAAAGCTTCTCAGCCCAGGTTAGGAGTGTGATGGGATTGAGATGGGAAAACATTCACTTACAGTCAATCCAAAAAATTTTAAACGTTCATTAAATATTTTTTAAGTTGAGTTTCTCCCTATATTTTTAGGTTATGACATAGCATTCCGTTTGACTCAATGTTCAAGTTGACAGATGCTATTTGAGAGGTGAGCCGTTAACACCCACCATCAGGTCCCTGTGCACATGAAAACTGACAAGCTGCATTCACAAAGATTACATTCTAGGGAACCATATGGGTTCAGTTCTAGTCTGTAGTAAAGAGTGACCTGGAGACAAAATGGTCAAAACATTCACAAAAATAACGTGTCACGGTATATATTAAAGTTAATGTCTCCTCCAATTTTGAAAGTACAGTTAACCATGCCATCGGCAGCTAACTAATAAGGAGAATTCTGAATTAATGCTAGCAGTGACTTAATTCACACTTTATGTGGAATAGACTAGGAAGCAAACATAAGCAATTCACAACTTAGGTCTAGAGAGACTGACTTAGATATGCCTGCAGGAATTGGGTCCAGGAGCAAGGAAACGTCTCATTATCAAGTATGATGTAGTCTGGATACTTCCTAAATAATTATTAACCTCATGTCATTTTTCTGGTACTCAGTATTCTGAATTCTAATCTTAGTCAGCTGTTTATTGACTAAGTCAACAAATTAAGGACAAATTTTCTCTTTATGATACTACTTAAGTATCATAAATAACTTTCACTTTGT